>NW_025937944.1:53186-86055 GCF_000764305.2 Hyalella azteca | reverse complement strand
GGGCTGAAGTGTAGGGCTGAAGTGTAGGGCTGAAGTGTAGGGCTGAAGTGTAGGGCTGAAGTGTAGGGCTGAAGTGTAGGGCTGAAGTAGGGTGCTAGAGTGGGGCGGTGGCGGCAGGTTTACGGGACAGCGCCGCCACATTTGCTCCAAAGAACTGCTACTTATTTCCGCTTGAAGCGCGACGACGAATGGTGAGAGATTGGCCGCTACAATGACAGACCCGCGGTCTACAATGCCGGACCCGCGGTCTACAATGCCGGACCCGCGGTCTACAATGCCAGACCAGCGGCCTACAATGCCAGACTAGCGGTCTAAAAGCCAGGCCAGCGGTCTACAAGCCAGACCAGCGGTCTACAATGCCAGACCCGCGGTCTACAAGCCAGACCAGCGGTCAACAAGCCAGACCGGCGGTCTACAAGCCAGACCAGAGGTTGACAAAGCCAGACCAGCGGTCTACAAGCCGGACCAGCGGTCTACAAGCCAGACCAGCGGTCTACAAGCCAGACCAGCGGTCTACAATGCCAGACCAGCGGCCTACAATGCTAGACCAGCGGTTTACAATGTCAGACAATTATTCCAATTTCGGGCAAGCCTTCAAACCTTGCAATGATGTTATTTAAGAATAGCACAATATATGTCTTATACATGCAGACTTTTATAAAGTTGTGATTATGTCGCATCACTGAAAGTAGCGATAGAAGTGCAACTGTTATTTAGCAAGCGTTCATTCGTCGGGAAGGGAAATCTGGCGGAAATTTTGTAATATGTAAATATTCTCAGATTGTTTTTATTGAGTAACTGGTCGAGGCAAATTTGGAGATAATTAAAAATGTGACGGTCATTAATTCAATCTCGGTTTGGAACCTTTCTCATAGGGGGAAGAAAAAATTGAGAATAATGGTCACACTGCATGAACTATGTTGAACATCACAGTGTTGATTTCTGTGCAGTGGCTATCTAAGACCTGGGCACAATTCAGACTGAAGTTCACCTTCCAAATCCAATCGACGGCCGGTGATTAGCAGCCGATATGCCGCTGGAGATTTCCAAAAGCACAACTATAATACGATAAGTCTGACCATCGACCACCGATTTGCCATCGATTAGTCGCCGATAAGCCGAACAAGACTGTCAGATATGAGGCTCACTCTTGAATGCAAGACCGAAGATTACCCGCCGATAAACCAGCTTGCGACGCCCCAAATAAAGATAATACTAACCAACGGCAGATGAAAAGTCGCCGATAAACCGCTCAAAATTGCAGCCAACGATGCCCAATATAAAGACAATTCCAACCGTCGATCGACGATTAGCCGCCGATAAACCGCTCAAAATTGCAGCCAACGATGCCCAATATAAAGACAATTCCAACCGTCGATCGACGATTAGCCGCCGATAAACCGCTCAAGCTTCTCACCAGCGACGCCCGCCCTGATGACGCATCAATTTTCTGCGCCGCTGAGCGCCGCGATGTTCGGCCGCCCTGATCCATTTTGAGTTCATTTTCAGGCCATTTGAGCGCCGCTGCCAACGCCTATTTTCTCCAGCGGTGCCGCCACCTCCAGGCCCAAAGAACCTGATGGGTCCTCAGCATTATTACACGCCTTATTAGGCGCGGCCCAAACATGGTGGGGACTCGGGGGACGGTAGGGAGGGAGGACTGAGACTTGGTGACTTATTTACTGTGATCCCACGCATATAAGTGGACAAGGTTGAGACTTATGGACGGTAGGGATTTAAGGCTGTGACTTGGTGACTTATTTACTGTGAAGTTCCCACGCATAATAGTGGACAGGGTCGGGACTTAAGGTTGCTACTTGGTTCCTGCTTTAATGTGTAAATACCTCAGATTGAACATAAGCTTTTGCTGAGCATATTTAATGCAGCGTATCTTAGCATCGTTAAATACCTATACTGCTTACTACCTGGGTCCCCAAGGGTACCAAAGTCCCACAGTATCTATAAACCTTTCAAGTATTCGCATTGCTCAACCTTTCAGGGCATCATGAATATATTTCCCTAAATATGAATCTTCAAACAAGAGAAGTTAAATCTACATGTATTCTTACCAACATTTTGTTAAACTATTTCCCAGTTCTAATCGTGATTAATCCTACATAATCTATTTATCTAACGTCATTTGTTGACGTGATGACAGCACCGCACGACACCGACGTCTGTGGCGTCGACGTATTGACGTCTTGTTGCCAGTTGCCTTTTTGTGGCACCCTTTCAAAATTTACTGAGGCCATCACAGTGCATTTGACGCTCAATTTGCCGATTTGCACGTCACTTGGTTCGCCCGAAGGTGCGGTTATCCTCGTAGGAATAGCATTAGAGCCTCACGCCGACGCCATATTGCAATCATTGAACGCTTATTTAGCCGGGCGTTATTTTGCGAACGCGTTAGTGGCCGTAAACGCCGTGTTTTACAGACCGCGTGGCCGTATTTTTGTCGACCATTACGGCCGCGACTGGCATACTTGGCCGCCCCAAATGGACGTTAAATACGGCACTGGAATTACCATGACAGCGTTTACAATGCAACATTAAGAAGATATTGCAATAATGGTCTTCAAACGCACAGAAGTTTGCTCTTTTCCTGAAAAAAAAAAATAATTTAATTGTAATAATATCCTTTTGTCTTCAATGTACATTTTTTGTTATCTATTGTTGATAATACACCAAATATTTTATATTAATACAAAAATGTTTTTCGCAAGAGAATCAAATCTACAAGAAGTAATTATTAGGATTCATCGCATGCCACGCACACTCCATGCATCACGCATGCCACGCACACTGCATGCATCACGCATGCCACGCACACTTGTGGGGTGAGTGGGGCGAGTGGGTTGGAGGGGCGAGTGGAGAGAAATATGCGTGTGGTGAATGGGATGTGAGAGTGAAAGATGCAACAAGGAATGGGTTACAGGGGAGAATGGATGGCGAGGGGAGTTAGGGTTTAGATGGTAGGAGAGCAATGAGGATACGATGGGGTGAAAGGGTGAGGGTATAGAAGGGGAGAGAGTGGGTGAAGCTTGTGTGAGGGTGTAAGAAAGGGGGTGGTGGCTGGGATGAAAGGGCTGAGGGGCTGGGATGAAAGGGGTGAGGGGCTATTATGAAGGGATGAGGGAGTTGGCAGTTATATGTAGAGATTAGGAGGGAAGTGGTGAAGCATGGATAAGTGGAGGCTGGGAATTGAAAGGGTTTTGGTGGCTCCATAAAACTTTTAACTTGCCTGTATGATCGTATATAGAGGCTTAAGTTCATTTATGAATAATAATTTAAACACTTTATCGCACACCAAAATAAATAACACGGTTGAAGTTAACAACTGAGGTTAGGACCTAAATTTTGACGTTCGAGATTCAGTCTTGGCATTTCAGGCTTTCTTAAAGAACACAAATAAAAAAGTAAATAACGAATAGTAAACTGAATATTATTAAACAGCATCCTTAATCAGCTATCCCACAGGGGGGGGGCAAATATATGGAACACGTCCTTAAAGCGTCCATGTACATGAAATCAAAGTATTCACACAAATTCACACTCCGTATTTACATGATTCAAATGGCATCTTAACTTCGCACATCCCGCGACTCATGCTTTCTGCATTACAATAATCATCGGAACTCAACATTCCGCACACTTCGTCCGGTAATCTCTAAAAGTTAAATTAAAAACAAAATTTCAAATACTAAATAATTTCTTAACAAATATTACGGCCAAGAGTTTCCATGAACAGAACTATACAATCCTATCCTTAAGAAATCATATTAGCTTAAGAAATAAGAGGTATAAGAATGGTGGGGGCTTGAAGATGGTGCTGGGAGTGGGGTGAAGTAAAGTGCTTGTTCGATAAAAAATTTATTAAAGTGATATATATGATTTAATTTTGTATTAAATTTATTATAATAATATGCCGGCAAGCGCGTGTTTCGTTGCATGTAAAAAGTCATGTTGCGTGCTGCGGTATATACAGATAATTAACGGATCCCACTAGAAGATCAAATGATAATTGGGGAGTGATAATTGAGGTGATAATAAGGAATCATTTATGCATAATTTGGATTTTTAGCATAAATGCAACACCGTTTCCATTTCAATGATACCCCAACTTTTACTTTGTAACTTTAAAAACGCTGCCGTTCTAACTTTCCAGTTGAACGGTGCTAACTAAAATGTCGACGTTGCTGGCCCCAGGTTTTATAGGATTGGTAATGCATAACTAAGATATCCTTCTCTAAATCAAGACGTTATAGGATTCGTAGTGCATAACTGAGCTATTCTTCAGTAAATCTATATGTTATAGGATTCGCATTGCATAACTAAGCTATCCTATAACACATCAACACGGTATAGGATTTGTAAGCTATCCTGCATTAACGTAACACGTTATAGGATTCGTAAGCTATCCTGCATTAGAGCAAAACGTCCTAGGATTCGTAAGCTATCCTGCATTAACGTAAGACGTTATAGGATTCGTAGGACCGAATTCCCGCGCTGTGACAACATCGTTATCGTCTCAATGTCCGTCGCGTGGACTTAGAGGGAAAAATAGCCTCGTTTTAATTACCCAACTGATGTGTTATGCTCACTGCCGCCTAAAACTTGGCTGATTTTTACCGGAGTTTTTCATCATAAATCTTGATGACGCGACATTGTTTGGGCGTGAAAGCTGTTCGCAATTCCTATAGACATAATTAACGTACTGCAAAGAACTGATCAAAGAAGCAATTAAAGGGGAAAATCGCGCCAAAATTAGGTGGGATGTTCGAGAGGGATGACGTGAGGGAACACATCTGAGGGGAAGGGGGAAGTTAAAGAGTGTGGGGATTGTGTTGAAATTTAAGGTGATGATTGTTTGGGAATTGTGTTGAATTTGGCAAGAGAAAATGAAGTACCTAAAATGTGTCGCGAGTTCAGTGTTATGCATGGCTATGTCATGTCTTATTATGCACATCTCACCATGTCAGTTGATGATATAACTTTTTAATGTTTCTTAGCGCAGCCAATACGGCGATCCAATCACGCCGCGGAAATCAATTGGCAGAACCGACGCAATTCTTTAGCCAATCAAACAACTTGCGGTGATTTACCCCAGGCTAATAATTATGGCCGTTTTAGAGGCGGCCAAACGTAAGCCATTCAAATGTCGATGCAAAATCGCCCCAAATTCTAAAATTATTTATATATTGATATTATTTATTAATAAGGAACAACATTCAACTCAAGTTCTCTCAAACACTGTTATCGCACAAACTGTTATACCACACATTGTTATCCCTCACGCTGTTACCCCAGACACTGTTATCCCTGGCACTGTTATCCCTAAATCTGTTATGCTGACACTCTTATCCCTCACGCTGTAATCCCTGACACTGTTATCCCTGAAACTGTTATCCCTTACATTCTTATCCCTGACACTGTCATCAGTTACGCTGTTATCCCTGACACTGTTATCACTGACACTGTTATCCCTGACACTGTTATTCCTGACACTGTTATCACTGACACTGTTATCCCTGACACTGTTATCACTGACACTGTTATCCCTGACACTGTTATCCCTGACACTGTTATCCATGACACTGTTATCCCTGACGCTGTTATCCCTGACACTGTTATCCCTGACACTGTTTCGTACGCGTGGTCTGCAAGTGGCTGGAGTGGCCACGGTGGCGCGGTGGCTAACTCGATCACTTGAGAGCGGCGCGAGTTTTTCATCTTGACTCGAATGGACCGCAAACACAGCGCTCCATGGAGCTGCGTGGAGACACGTGGAGTTGTTTAGAACTGCGTATTATTGCGTGCAGTGGAGCTGCGTGGAAGTGCGTATTATTGCGTGGAGCTGCGTGAAAGTACGTGGAGTTTGAATATCATGCTGGTGTGATCCGTGAAGTTATCGTTTCGCTGGACTGAGTTTCGTTATCCTGAGGCTTAGCGAAATTTCGTTTCGTGGATTCGAACTTTGAGAATCTGTGTCCCATGGAGTTACGCTCCGTGGAGTTACGCTCCGTGGAGTTACGCTTCGTGGAGTTACGCTTCGTGGAGTTACGCTTCGTGGAGTTGCGCTTCGTGTAGTCACGCTTCGTGGAGTTGCGCTTCGTAGAGTTACGCTTCGTGGAGTCACTCTCCTTGGGGTTACGCTTCTTGCAGCTACACTTCGTGGAGTTGCGCTCCATGGAGCAACGTTTCTCTCATCCACGCACTGCCATGACGACAAGAAAATAGATTTTAGGGAGCAGGAGGGATGAGGGATGAGGGATGGGGGCGGGATTAAGGATGTAAGTTAAACAACGGTGGGTTGATTGGGGACTGTTTGCACAGTCTCGTGTAGTTTGATTACACTTAAATGGACTGCAAGCACTCGGACTGTGGTGAGACGATGAGTGGACTTGAGGTGGACAGTGGGGGAGTGGGGGTGAAGGTCGGGAGGTGGGGGAGAGGAGTGAATTTGAGGGAAGGTAAGAGGGTTAATTGAAGAGGTGGGGGCGGGAGAGGGAGAGGGGTGGACAAGACTGAGGGTAAGAAAAGAGGGAGAAGAAAGTGAAGGGCAGAGGGCTGAAGTAAAGTTGAATCCTGAATAAAATTTGACAAGAATTTAAGACGGAATTCGTGAACTGCATTTAAGAGATAATTCATGACACGAATTCGACATACGACGTTCTATATTAAACCTAATATTCTGAATTCAAATTTATTTATTTATTCAAATTTATTTACTGAATTAATTTATTTATTCGTAATTTACTTCATCTGAATACATGGTTTCCGTCGATCCTTTTGTTTTAAAAAATATTGTATTTCATATTTTTTTAAACACAAGGAAATTTTTTCAATATTATTTAATAAAAAATATTAGAAAAACTGCATTTGGAAAGTTACTGAGATTGATAGAAAAACTGGGATATTTTCAAACGAAGGTATTGCTTTAACAACGCGTACGGTATACTTATCCGCTTGAAACTTGTATGCGCTAGGTTTTATGTATTTGGTCCAATTTTTTGGCTTTATTCTCTAAATATTTTATTCTTTAATTAAAAAGCGCGACAAACTGTAACTAGAAATGTTTTCCATGAAGATATATTGAATTTATTTGGTGTTTTCTTTCATTGCTACTTAACACCCATAGCACCCAGCCACCAACTGTCACCACCCACAGCACCCAGCCATCAACACTCACCACGTACCCATTACCTATAACACCTACACGCACCCATTGGGTGTATTGTTACCACATACACGCACCCATTGGGTGTATTGTTACCACATACACGCACCCATTGGGTGTATTGTTACCACCTACACGCACCCATTGATTACCACCAATACGCACCCATTGGGTGTATTGTTACCACCTACACGCACCCATTGGGTGTATTGTTACCACCTACACGCACCCATTGATTACCCCCAATACGCACCCATTGGGTGTATTATTACACCCATCACGAGCAACACTCCCAGATCCCCCAGAGCTGCTGAGCCCTTCGATCTAAGTAATCCCTGCCGATCAGGTGCCGGTTTTCCCTCAGACGCGATCGCTGCTAAATTTTCAAAAAAATTTCCTCGCAGGCATTAATGAAAAAAATTAATAAACGGCTTCGCTCGACTGGCCTTGAATACGACGCAGCGCATCGCGGTGTTGGTAATCTGGCGCGCGTCACAAACCGATTTGTGAAGAATGGACTGGCTGCTACGTCCCTTTAAAGTCCTCTTAAGAAGAGACTTACTAAGCCGATACACTTAGAAATTCAGGTATTTACTGGCCCGCCCCACTCGGCTGCTCTGCGACTTATTTTACCTTCGCAGTGCGGACTTTCTGAGCCGCTGCAAATGTAAACTTAAGGACTTGCTGGTCCACTACACTTGAATTAAGTTGAATATTTAAGGACTTTATGAGCAGCTGCAAATATAAACTTTGGGACTTGCTGGTCCACTAAACTTGATTATTTAAGGACTTTATGAACCGCTGTAAATGTAAACTTAAGGACTTGTTGGTCCACTACACTTGCCATTTAAGGACTAACTGAGCCGCTGCAACTGTAAACTTAAGGACTTGCTGGCCCATTACACTTGCCATTTAGCAATTTTCAATAATTACAGCCCAAAATTAACTGTGTTTCTCATTATATCATTTATATGTGAAGGAAATAGCAGAAATTATACAAAGGATGCGGAAATGGATAAAATTTGCATGATTTTTGTGATCATTTTAAAGTTTTCTATCCAGTGACTAACTGATCCGCTGCACCTAGAAGTCCAGGGATTTACTGGCCCCTATATAGGCTGAATTATTTAAGGACTTTCCAGAAATTTTAGGACTTGCTGGATCGCCATACATAGTAACTTTGTGACATAATATTCAACAGTGTTTTTTAATGATATCAAAGCTGGAACGCAGTCTGTAAATAAATCCTATTTAAAAGGCCTTTAATCCTCTGGACCGACGCCAAAAATGGAGGGAGAATTTGTTCACCTAACTTTTTGATAGCTGCGTGCATGGGCAGTTATGTGTACCATTTGCGTTCTATTCTATTCTATTATAATATATATTATATTATATTATTTTTTTATTTTATATTATATTATATTATATTATATTATATTATATTATATTATATTATATTATATTATATTATATTATATTATATTAAATTATATTATATTGTATTTTGAAGCAGTAATTTGCGATTGGATCCGTTGCCATGCATAGCCCAAAAATAATTTAATTGATTTGTAGAAGTTTACGTTATTATTATTTAGATATTAAACAAATAATACATAATTTTACTCGAAAAATCATTGAAGACCCCGAAAACTAAATTCAAACTACATGTTTGTGAGTGAAACTAAGGTTGTTCACGTACCTCATGCATGCTAGTAGAATTCACTTCAAGAACTTGTCATACACTCTACCTCGAAAGCGTTCATTTGTTTGTGCTACGTCGCCCTGAAAGTTTCCTTTGAAGGCTCTCCTTCATCTAAGCTTGACCCTCCCTTATCAGTTCTTTGCACTTCCTTATCAATGCCTAGCTTGAGGCGTGCTCCTAGCTGCTTTCTTGGCAGCACAGTCCGACATGTGACCTTGTTATTCAACTTTGATTCGACGTGTGATTGATCTATGTGTTGAAAGTTTCAAATTAACGTACAGTAATTAAATAGTCCCCGATCCAGTTCATATTCAGCATGAACCATACATTTATGCGATGTCCTTTGAATTTACAGGAGCCGTGAATTTTTTATTTTGAAGTTACTAATATAAAACTTGCATTTCAGTTTTCAAATCCTTCCTTCTCTCTATTTTCAATGGCTTATGATTTCATAAGAAATATGAAAATAAATAAAGTCAGAAATAAATATTTCCGACACAATAGTTATCCGACACAATAGTCATCGCAGATTTATAACAACAGTCAATAGTTATCCTGGATTTACTTATATTTGTTTATATGAACATTCTCGGATATATATATGAACATTGGGAGAGAAGCCTTGTCTCGTGACTGCCGTTGCATATCGTTTAATCCACTGGCTCAATGAACATCTTATTAAACTATGATTCTGCTTCAGCTGTCGTACAAGTTTTTGGCATTAGCCATACCAACAGTCACTTTCATATGAAGATGAAGTAGAGTGACAACTGTTAATAGGTTTCGAGAGGTAGTAAATTGTAGTTCTATTACTCATAATATATATAAACTTATTGATGGACTACATGGAGGACCATTGATTATACTGCTCGGATATATCCATTTTTCATGCCAATTTGCATAAAAAACTACATTTTTATAATGTTTTTATATTAGCAGCAAAATGATTACCTGAGAATTATAATTTGCTTAGACGTTCATTGAGCCGTGTGCTGATATACCATACATCTGTAAAGATGGGAGCGCAGCCGTGCACCACCATTTCTGTGCACCAATAAGCCCCGAATCGAACGCCTTGGATCTCACCGGGCATCCACCAATCAGCCGTGAACCACTCGGCTTTGTCCTCCTCCGGCCTTGCATAGAACCTGCCGTGCACCACCAGGCCGTGGATCGAATCTGACTTCCGGGCATCGTTAAATTACGTAATTTTACGTTCACCGCATCTGATGTTAGATTTCAGATAGCATAGTTCTGTTCCAAAATTTATCGTCCTTCGACAAGTGGCCGTTCGACCGAGGGCTGGTTCGACTCACGGCCTAGATACAGACGGCCTGAAGTGTTGCAGGCTACGTTCCGGAAGGCAGGAATCATGATGGCCCATTACATCCAGGGCAGTGGTGGTCTTCGGCAGGCGACCCGTAAAGATCGAGTTGCTAATGCTGAAATAAAAGTTTTCAAGACATTCAGAGGCTAGGGAGAGGCTGGAGTACGGCGTGAAGCTAGTTCATTGTTTACAGATACAGAGCAATGATGAACTCAACAAGAATTAAATGTATCTAACCAAGTTGACCAAAAATGAGCCAATTTATTTGGTTGACTAAATCAAGAAGATAGGGTGGTTGCTACACATCAGCGAGTCCCTCTCTTCTATCATTATTGGTTCTAAATCTCTTCAGTGAATATTTCACGCATTCATGAAGATGAAGTGCACTTACATTAAACGGGCCAAAGAAGCTTAGTTGAATCATCATAACCAAACTTTGTTAAGCCAAAAACTCTACAGCTTTGTTAAGCCAAAAATCCTTGAAATTGCCAAAAAGCGGTCCCCTTTTCCATTATAAGCAAGCTCGTCAACTTATCCTTGCTTATTGAGCCCATATCCGAAAATATACGCAAATCTAATTAAAAACTTCGATTACAAGTACATACGCTCATTTAATATAGGAATTATATCTGATTTGAATAGCCACAATATCTTAAATAAACATCGAACTCTGTGTTTGACACTGCTTTAAAAGTAAATGCATAGCTCGCATCGACTGTACAAGCTGGCATATAAAATGTGGTGCTACAACGCCTAAAGTCCATCTCGTACAACCCAGTCACGGGGGATATATAATAATAATAGCGGTTTCAGCGTTTATTAGGCCGTAGGCCTGTCGCTGATTCTAAGAACATTCACAGCATTCTGCGGCCTCGAACTCACAACTCGCTGCTTCAATTCTGCCTCCTTGCCGATTCTGACCAGAAACTGTCGCACAGAACAGGGATCGAACACGCGCCTCTCTGCGTCAATCTCGGTCTCTGAACTGTCACCACTGGGCCACCCTGCCCACAAAATTCATGTGTGACGAATTTGAAGTTAAATATCCCCTGCGCAATATAGACTTATTTTAAATTTAATTAATGATTAATCAAATCAAAATTGGATTTTACAATCCTTTTGAAAAAGGTGACTCTATGCATATAAGCAATCTAACTCTACGTGTACGATTGCTTTCAGGGACGAAAGTTTAATTCTCTATTGTGATTGTTGCAACAGTTTCGTGATTCAAGATACGGTTGAATGGCTGGGAGATTAAAATGGCACTCTGACAATCATTCTTAGTTGTATAGTGGAACCGCTGAGATGAAAAATGTTGTAGATGTATCTCTAGTTTTGGTGTAAGTAAAATTGGAATTGTTACGCGTTTGGCGTCCAAGAATTCGCCTTCTGTGTCCCAGTGTTTACATTTCTGTTAGTTCTTTAGAATAGCTACGGAATTCCTATTAGGCTATTTTATATTTATATATACTGAATATACATACAGGCGACAGCTACTGACTTCATAACAACAATTATAACATCACAAAAACAATGCTATGACTGCCTTCATCGACATTAGTTCCATTTCTGCAACAAAATCCTTGTATAAACGTTAGTTTGTAATAATAGGTAGTAGGTATGATCATAGTGACAAACCTGAGATTTTCTAGAATCAGTTCATTTTTAATTTTCTCATTTACCCAAGATTGAAACCAATTTCTTATGTATGATGATGCTGGTATCCAGGATACTTTAATGGTCAACTTCTAGCCTCTAGGACTCAAAAATGAACTTGAGGGAGAGTCTAAAAAATTCTCTGCTTTGCCACCATGGTCACTCACCGTATGATAAGGTATTGACTATTGATCAAACTGAGTGAAACTCCAGTCTCCAGACTAGAGCGTTACTGCATTAGAGAATGGAGATAATTAATATTTTCCACTTAGATTATAGCTATACTAATTCATGCTAACTATTTTTTGCTAAAAAACATTCAACAGTTGGTTAACTTGGTTTGAAATTTGAAACCTTCAAGGCCTCAAGGCTAGTCTGGAAAAGTCCTATTTTTGTCTGAAATATTGCGGCTCTAATATCATATAATTTCAGTAGGTATGAAATCTCGCGGCTCGAATGTCATAAATTTTTGTTTGATTAAAAAATCGCGGTTTGCACTTCGCAAACATGTCATTTCATATGTCAGACTGTATATTAACACGTGCTGAACTTACAGTAGAGACAAATTTTATTGTTGCCGTTTGACTGTTTAAGGGTAAAATTAGAGATTTGGGGTAACACGTGCATAAACTTGGTAAATAAATTCGCATTCGCACCTCGTAAATGGCTTTTCATGGCCCGAGATATGGAATTCACGGCTCGGTGAAATAGAATCACGGCTCGTAGAAATGGAATCACGGCTGGCAAATCCATAAAACCACGGCTCGAAAAATTCAGTCGCGGCTCGCCAAGTAGATATATTCCATACTAGCCTCAAGGGAAAATATGCCACTTAACTTATTTGTCACTATATGTTTGTTCCTATATAAGATCGCCTCTTTAGTAAGAATAAAAGAAATGTTGTCCGTCTAGGAGTAAACGAGTTCATATGAAGTAGATGGTCTTAACCTGAAAAGTTGACTAATGACAAACTAGGTTTTGAATATTATGCAAAATTTATTTTATGGTGGAATTCCAGGATGTGGTCATGTGGACTGTTACCTAATTCCACGGTTCCACCACAAGTCCACAAGCACCAGAGCCCTCCATCATCCATGCTTTAGGACTAGGCATAGTGACAAACCAGAGATTTTTTAGAATCAGTTCATTTTTAATTTCCTTATGTACCCAAGATTTAAACCAATTTCTTATGTATGATGATGCTGGTATGATGGTATCCAGGATACTTTACTGGTCTACTTATAGGACTCAAAAATGAACTTGAGAGTCTAAAAAACTCTGCTTTGCCACGCAGCCACTATGGGACTAGGGCCTAAGTCTGTGTCTGGGTGGTGGGTCAGGGTGGTGCAATTCAAAGCCAGTAAAAAACTGAAAAATGTAGAGAAATTTTCAGTGATTTTAGTAATGAAGCCTTGAAGCCGGAAGCGCTGTACTGCAATTGTCCAGGGCTGCTATTTTTCCCACACTCAGGAATCAGGATGATGTATGTTTTCGGTGAATTTTCCCGCGCATTATCACTTTTTTTAAGCTATTGCTGTGCACAGTTGGCGCAATGTAATGAAAATTGATTATCTTCACGCACGTGTTTGCGCAATCCTGGCCATCTTTATTTTAGAAGAAATTTTCTCCAAAGTCATATGGCAACACTGAACACCGTCTGTTTACATTTCGTATATATAACAGCCGCAGTTTACAATTACCGTACGTTCCGTATCCGACAAGGCGGACAACTGGAAGAGTCAGAAGTAACCCGGACATGTCTTACATTTTATTATTGTCAGTTCAACTTGTGTAGTCAATATACTTGCGTATATTGTCGACTAAAATAGTAGAACTATTTTAGCTTTCTAAAGTACGGCGCACGGCGCATTTTTTTACCAACGTAGTACGGCGCACCGCGCAGGTCGTTAAAATGACAGAATAAATTCCCGCGCACCTGGCACATCTTCCTGACCATGGTATTTTTCCAACTTCCAAGGCATGCGCTTCAATTTTGGCTGACAGACTGCTAAATTTCATAGGTAGGGTAAAGTAAATGCACCATATTCCAACATTGTGGGTAATTCTTACACTTCTCAACTTTTTCCTTTATATCAAGCTTTGTCTTTTTTTTTTTTTTAATAAGGCCTCCCACACTCACCATTCCAACAAAAAGGAATTAATTTTATTAATTAAAAACAGGGAATGGTTTCATGTCAATGATCAGGGCCCCGACCTTAAGGCCCTGGTTGAAGGTCGCAAGGCTTCTAACAGGCTTGGCTCTTCCCTATGCGTTTCTTCACTAATTAGGATAGACTTTACTCCACTCGCAAATGAGATGGCGATATGGATTTTTCCATGCTTACCCATCTATTTATTTAGAAACGGTGATCAGTAACAAAAAATATGTAAACTTTGTATTAAAACAGTTTTAATGAGAGGAAATTTCAAGAAACTTTGAATATTATTGTTCATCAAGTCTGCGACTTTTTTACTTTTTTCGAGATATAAAAGGGTTGTAATTTTTATTCTCCATTGAATGGTATACTCGGCATTCCTTGATCAGCCTCTTTGTTGTAGATATTTTCGACCGAAAAATAGTTATGATCGAGCCTNCACAGCTTGTTCAAGTGATTCGCGCTCGAAGCTGACATTGGTGATGGTCGAGAGGGCAGAAACCAACACCTCATCGAACCGCTCCAAATCACCTACCCGCGTATATGCAGGAGATGCAAGGAGGACGTATTGGAGTTTAGGTAGAGCAAAACAATTATTTAAAAGCGCAAATGCTTGATGATTATCAATTAATTTAAGCTTTGTCTTAGTTCCACGCATGAGTAGACGGTTGAAATAGTGATGTCATACTATTGCGCCTAATATTTCCGCAAAACACTAGGTCTGACGGGAAAATGTTAAGATCCGCAGAGCAAAAGTCAACGACCCACATCACCCAGTGAGAAAAACTGAGAACATTGAAAAACGTGTCTGAGTTGATAGTTGACCTTGCTTTACCAAATAGTGA
The DNA here is from genome assembly GCF_000764305.2 of Hyalella azteca. NCBI lineage: Eukaryota > Metazoa > Arthropoda > Malacostraca > Amphipoda > Hyalellidae > Hyalella > Hyalella azteca. The sequence goes on along the minus strand of NW_025937944.1, from coordinate 71,192 downwards.
TGAGTTGATAGTTGACCTTGCTTTACCAAATAGTGATAAACTGTTTGTGTAGAAAGAATATTATGGTTTGAGACTTTTAAATAAGTCTGTGAATCATAGTGACAAACCAGTGATTTTTTAGAATCAGTAATCAGCAGTTTTTTTTTCTCGTTTACTCAAGATTTAAACTAATATCTTATGGATGATGATGCTGGTATCCATAATACTTTGCTGGTCTACTTAAAGCAGTTAAAATTGAACTTGAAGGAGAGCCTAAAAACTCTCTGCTTTGCCACTATGCTGTGAATATATTAGGAATCCTTTAAGTATATAACACTCACCCTGAGCTCCATGGTACACCCTCACCCTGAGCTCCATGGTACACCCCTCACCCTGAGCTCCATGGTACACTCCTCACCCTGAGCTCCATGGTACACTCACCCTGAGTCAGATGGGGTAAGACAGGACCGAAATCACTAACAAGCCTGTAGCATCTATACCAAGAATAACTATAAACCCTAAACCTAGCACAAGGTGTATATATGCAATGGGCTTCTAAGCTACAACTCAGACGTTTTGCATCTAACATAGTTTTCTGTACAGATAAAAAAAAGTGAGCTGGTCCCATCTTACCCCATTGGGGTAAGATGGGACCAGGCATGGGGTAAGACAGGACCGACTGGCAATTCTTATGTTACAAGGTTTTTAATAAAAGTACAAATCTGATATTTAATATTATCAATCTAGAAACACATTATTTGATTAAACAACCACTTGTTACTGTTTTGTGTTGCAGGAAGTCAACTCTAACATTAGTCTCATTGAAGTTTTTGTCATGAGAAAACTTTGTTAAGCATAGTAATAGTGGGTTGGCTTTGGTTCATTGTGGAGCACTGCCAAATGCTACATGTATATTCCATTAGTGTCCTTGTCTGAAAATTTATCAAATTTGTAATAAAACTAATAGATAATAAGTTAAGAGTTGGACGTCATGCGTTTTCTTGCTAACTGCATTTGTGGTGCACTTCTTCAAACATAGCCCATGCCCTCTCACAAAATTGTGATAATTATTTTTTATGTTTCACACAATGATTTTTCCCCCAATCACTCTTGCACATAGTTCTGCAGCTCACTAATGGGAAGAGACATCCCTATTTTCTCCATTCCCATGATACAATTTTCAATAGTAAGCTAAATTTCTCTAATTAAAAAAGCTAACGAGTTAGAATGGTTATTTTGAGCAAAAGATAAAAATGTTGACCAAAATACTTATGCACAATAATATATTCATTTAAAAGCTATTTTTGATAAACTATGGGGTAAAAGAGGACTGTTTGTGGCAATTGTGGGGTATGACAGAACCATTTGTGGGGTAAGATAGGACCACTTGTGGAGTAAAACAGGATCATTTAGTGGTCCTGTCTTACCCCATGTCCTGTCCTTTTTTCCCCATTTTAGAATACCAGTAGTTGTCAGGAAGTGATGATAGCAAGTAGGACTGCCTAGTATGTCTCAAAAGTTACTTATTACTTGAGGTTACTTGCCTACATCCACAAACCTGGCCAAAAATTTTTTTGTAATCAGACCCAGCTTATTTCCCAAACAGGGTTAACTATTTTGTGACCCTTCTTTACATAGGTTTTCTTTGAAAATTAACCAAAAATTAATTATTTGCAGAAGAGGGTTGAAACAAACACTGAAATGACAGGCAATGATTGCTCTAACATATTCTTTTTGTCAAATTAAATTCAGTACAATTAGAATGCATGCAATGGGCCGGTCCTTTCTTACTCCATGAAGGCTGCAATCCTGTCTTACCCCATTTGACTATACTTGTATTTGCCGATTTTAAGTGGTAAATAAATTGATAGATGATTGATTTAAGAGATGGTTTTAGACACATAAAAACTAATTCTGACATGGTGTCGGAATTTTAACACACAGCTGTGACAACCGTGTGTCGTATTCCGACACAGTTCACACAGGGTGTCGGAATTACGAATTACGATTTGAAGTGCTGTTGGAATTGGTCTCATAATATGCCGCATTTAGTCACACGTGTCAGAATTCAGCAATTTTGTAGATTTGAATTCTAAAGGCTTTTGAATAAATATGGCAACAGTTTGTGACGTTTCATCATTGCTGGCACATTGTGATTGTAGTGCTTTGAGTGACATAAACCAATCAGAACTCAAGTTGCGCACATGGTGATCTATTTATATCCATTTATTTCTTGCTAGGTCTTTAAGGTGTTGGAATATGGTGTGTTTACCTTACCCTACATGCTAGTTGAGAAAAGTTCTAATTTTTTCTAAAAATATTGCACTTCTAATATCATTTTATTTTAGTAGGTATGAAATCTTGTGGCTCTAGTCTCATGTATTTTTGTTTGATTGAAAAAAATTTTGTTTGATTGAAAAGATTTGGAATTCATGGCTCAAAGAAATGGAATTACGCTTGCAAATCCATAAAAAGACGGCATTTGTGGCTTGGAGATGGCTCTTCATGGCCCAGATATGGAATTCATGGCTCCAAGAAATGGAATTATGCTTGCAAATCCATAAAAATATAACTCAGTACTCACTGCAGTGAGTGACGGAGAGCGCATTTTCTTGTCGACAAAAACTTGAGGTCACGGACAGACGGACGGACAGATGGACGGACGGATGGACATGGCAAGCACAATAGTGCATTTTTTCCATAAATGAGAAAATGCGCTAAAAAGACGGCTTGAAAAATCCAGTCGTGGTTCAGTGAGTAGATATTATCCTCATTAAGTACATGGTCATTAAGAAGGCAGTTTGAATGCCACCCTTAGTTAAGCAAGATTTTTCCATTCAAGTGGCTCATTGTTGTTCACTGAATTTAGGATTGAAATAATCTCAATTTTTTCTAGAAACTCACAGGCATCTCAAAAAACCCTTTTTACAAAAAAAAAAAAAAAAAATTTTTCTTCTTTGAAATCATCTTAAAAATCTTGTATTTTAGTTTGATAGAAAATTGCATGGCTTGTGAAAATTTTATTCCTACAAAATTCCATAGACTGAAGTTTATCTGCACTCATGCAGGCATGGAATACATCTTCTTTTTGAGCTACAACTAGGTTTTTCCACCAAATTTGGAGCCAAAAGATTTCCCCTAGATGAATTATAGGTACATATACTGATAACTCCTATCCAATTGTTGACAAAATTGAACAACTGAGACACCGGGTTCCTAAATGATAAAAATATTTGACATTTTGTAGCTGATGAATTTCTTTAGTAAGGAGGAAAATTCTGATTGTGCAGTCACCTGCCAAAATTTCTGCACACTGCATATGAAATGTTTTATTTTAAAGGTCTCATAGTTGCATTCATGTTATCAGATTCTCTCCCAATTTTTTCTTTGGTGAAAAACATTTTTGTAATGGTTCCCTAGTTGTGGTGATGTCAGACAGCTTGCTTACAGCACTGAAACTTATGATGCATCTACCTATGACATGACAAAAATTGCATTATAAAAGGCTAAATTACCTCTGACATGAAGCAAAATATTTTTCTTGACATTTTTAGGGTACAAATAGAGGTACAATGGTAAAGTTGTTAGGGTTTAAATAGTATTAATTATTCTGAGATATTACGTAGGTACTTCTCAAATATTCCACATTTTTTTCTAATTGGAACTATAGTAGCTAAATTAATTTATATTATTCTCTGAATGATATTTAATTAGCATAGTGCAAATTTTATTTTTCCAGAAATGGCAAGAAAGCTCCAGTTGTAGCTAAAAATATGATATTTTCAAGTAAAGACGGGGTGATGATATGTATGGTGTGATCAGCAGTTTATCAGTTTATGTATATATATAGGTAGGTAATAAATGTATGGTTTCTTAACTTGCTTTATGCTACATAGATACGTAGTAAAAATGTTAAACTTTATGCCACTATTTTTAGTTTTGCAAAATTTTCAATAGTTTAGCTGCTACAAATGTGGGACGACTGTCCTGATTTACCTGAAACATTTACATGGTTTATGTAATAAATAAATGTTTTTGGAGTATAAAAGTTTACCAGAATATTTTACTGTTTGAGTTGTTGCATTTGTTTCTAACTATGAACAATTACTTTATCTCTGTATTGGTAATGGTTTATAAATATACATTGTTGCAGGTGTGACTGAGACACAATAATGGCAGACGCAGCCATGGCTGCTGGTGGCAGCAGGAGTGGCCCTAGGTATCAGTTCAGCATTAAAGGTTAGTCTTGTTAATAATACTTAAATACCTAATTATTGTTAGCATTAAAGGTTAGTTGTTCAGCATTAAAGGTTAGTATTGTAAATAATACTTAAATACTTGATTATTGTTAGCATTAAAGGTTTGTTGTTCAGCATTGAAGGTTAGTATTGTAAATAATACTTAAATACTTGATTATTGTTAGCATTAAAGGTTTGTTGTTCTGCATTAAAGGCTAGTATTGTAAATAATGCTTTATTACTTGATTATTGTTAGCATTAAAGGTTTGTTGTTCAGCATTGAAGGTTAGCATTGTAAATAATACTTGAATACTTGACTATTGTTACATTAAATGTTTGTTGTTCTGCATTAAAGGTTAGTATTGTAAATAATACCTACTTAAATAGGTACTTAATTATTGTTCGTATTAAAGGTTTGTTGTTCAGCATTGAAGTTTTTTGTTGTTTATTGTTGTTCAGCATTAAAGGTTGGTATTGTAAATAATACTTAAATACTTGATGATTGTTGGCCAATTGATAGAATAATTTATGTATTGGATGGTTCAATACATTCAATACAGACTTTATATCTCCCAATGATGAAAAATTTGGCATGAAGAATTTTAAATGAATTTTCTCTGATAGTATACTGGTCACAGTTCCCAAAGAACATTGTACAAATATAGATATTGCATTAGCAATTTTTCAATAAAATTAAATTTGTGTATCGAGATTGAGCTTAAATTTTGCTATAGGTAAGTCTAGTTCACTATAAATTTACTATGTTTCTGCCTTGGACTGATTTTAAGTTTTGATTTTGAACCTTGTCTATGATACCCATTAAACGTATGCACTTTAGTCATAAGCAAATTTTGCAGTGTGCAGTGCAGTGATGACCCCTACATTGCAGTGTGCAGTGCAGTGATGACCCCTACATTGCAGTGTGCAGTGTAGTGATGACCCCTACATTGCAGTGTGCAGTGTAGTGATGACCCCTACATTGCAGTGTGCAGTGCAGTGATGACCCCTATATTGCAGTGTGCAGTGCAGACCTGAGCAGTGCTAGTGGACTGCTGACGAAGCCCTCAGCGTACGTGGAGGTGCTCGTGGACGGCGTCCTGCAGAAGCGCTCACAGTGCATCAAGAACTCAGCGCGCCCCAAGTGGGGGGAGACCTTCACCCTGTGAGTGCTGGGGGATACTGGAGGAGTGGGAGGGGAGACCTTCACCCTGTGAGTGCTGGGGGATACTGGAGGAGTGGGGGGGGAGACCTTCACCCTGTGAGTGCTGGGGGATACTGGAGGAGTGGGAGGGGAGACCTTCACCCTGTGAGTGCTGGGGGATACTGGAGGAGTGGGAGGGGAGACCTTCACCCTGTGAGTGCTGGGGGATACTGGAGGAGTGGGAGGGTAGATAACACATAACAGATGCTGGTCCGTTGAAGACTTAACATATAAGATTCATCAGAAATTATTGATAATTTATCATTATTTATTATATTTATTATTATATTTATCATTATTTTTATTATTTATCATTATATTTTTTATTATTATTGATGATGTACCCCGTGTTTTAGGCTGGCGACGCGTGAGTCCTCAGTGCTGCTGCGCGTGTGCGACCACCACACCATCGTGCGCGACTCTGTGCTGGGGGAGGTGCTCGTGGCCCTCGCCCCTCTCCTCAGGTCCAATGGGGGGCAGCTTAAGGCCGTGCCCCTCACCCTGCCCCTCACACTCGCCCCTCACAACAAGCCTGCTCCGTCTTCAGGTCAGTGCCACTCTCAGGGCCCTCTCTCCCTTGCCCCTCTTCCCACCCCANCCACCACCCCACCACCCGTCACCCCACAGAGGCCGCCGTGCCGTCCATCAGCATAAAGCTGGACGGGTTCCTGAAGACGTCGCCCGTCGCGGCCGCCGAGACGTCGCCTCGCCCGTCCCCCAGCACCGCCCCCCCGCCGCCCGCCGCCACAAGTAACGGCCCCAAGCACAACAACAACAACAACAACGTCCCCGCCACTGCTACAGGTCAGTTACTGTGTCACTTACCGCTACTGTACAGCCCGACGCAAAAGGTTAGCCCCACCCCTTTAAAACATCATAACATATCGAGTTTTGCCAGTTTTAACGTGTAAATGGTGGCAAACGATTTGTCTTGCGTTCTGCAATCTATAGCAGGTGAAATTTGGTGGAAAAGTTAATTACCGGCGGAAAAATCAAGCGGTCCGTGTTTTTACCCAAACGCAAAAGGTTAGCCCCACTTTGCAAGTTTGAACAGGACGCAGCGTAGACAGGACGCAGTGTAGACTCGCTGCGAAGGTTGCGTTCATAGCGTAGTAGTTGTGCACGGATCTTATGCTCACCTAGGCAAGAAATGGGCGCGGGAAAGCCTGTAACTAAGTTTCAGAAAGGTGCCATTCAAGCCCTGATGGCGCTGCCTGAGGACGAGCGTCCTAGCCTGCGAGGCACAAGTGGGGGTGTAGCCGCAAAGCCATCTCCAACTATCTCAAGGACCCCGTGAAGTACGGAAAGCGGCACACCAAAGGCCGCCCCAAGAAGATGTCGGCCCGTGACACGCGTCGCCTCTTCCGAGTTGCGGCGTCCGGCGACTTGAGCGCGCCCAAACTAGTCCAAAAGTTGGAGCTCAATGTCTCCAAGTCCACCGTCTCTCGCACCCTCGCGTCCTCCGGCATCTTCCAATACGTGAAGATGAACAAGGTCTCCCAATTGACCGAGGCTCAAGCACGCCAGTGTCGCCTGGGGCACAAAGTATGCAGGTACCGTACTAGTGATGATACCTGGGCAAAAACCATCTTCTCTGATGAGAATAAATGGAATTTGGATGGCCCAGATGGTCTGAAGTACTACTGGCATTGCCGCAGGAATGATCCAAAGGCAGCTTTTAGCTGCCAAAATGGCGGCGGCAGTGTAATGGTGTGGAGGGCCTTTCATGCAAACGGGACGAGCGAGCTCGTCTTCCTCGAAGGCAACCAGTGCGCGGACGACTATGTCCAAACGCTCGAGGACCATCTACTTCCCGTCATCCGCCACCAAATTCGCCGCGGTGCCATCTTCCAACAAGACAATGCCTCAATCTATACGGCGCGCACGACCAAGGCTTTCTTCAAGCGTGCCAAAATCCGGGTTATGGACTGGCCAGCCAAGTCCCCCGATCTGAATCCCATTGAGAACGTCTGGGGGTACGTGGCTGGAAGCGTCTACGCCTGCGGGAAGCTGTATGACACGAAGGAAGAACTCGAGTTGGCCATTCAAGCCGCCTGGTCCAATCTGGACCCCAACTACCTCCGTAGGCATGAAACTACCGTTTCTCAGGGCATGAAAAAGCGGTGCTTGGATGTCTACAAAGCCAACGGGGAGCATATCGGTAAATAGCCTTTAGTTTTGCAGCTGACGTTTGTTTTGTTTAGCCTAAAATGTCAAAGTGTACAAAGTGGGGCTAACCTTTTGCATCGGTGCAAAAACATGCGTCTTTCATTTTCTCTGTTACTAATTACATTTTCACTACAGTTTATTGTATTTTTATTACTGAGACCAAGACGATTCGTTTGCCACCATTTGCACGCTAAAACTGGCAAAACTCGATGTGTTTTGATGTTTTAAAGGGGTGCGGCTAACCTTTTGCGTCGGGCTGTAACTGCAGTGAGCCTTTACTTATCATCATCGTATCTTCTGATCAACTTCGTATAATTATTTCTTACGTATCAATTAATTCCTTCTAATTATCTCTTATATCTTGATTAACTTCATATAATCATTACTTGCTTCTTAATTGATTCATATTCATGATATGTAGCTTCTTGATTATATTCTTTATCTAACATTTTTCTCGTTTCTTCATCTCTGTTTATTTCTTGCTATGGATGTTAATTTGTTGTTCTTACCATCAGTAATGGCTCCAAATATTTGCGTATTTTGTCTTGCAATGAAAATAGACTAAATATATATACAATACTCGCATATTAGGTCTAGCAGTATATGCACTAAATTTGCAATAATTCTTTATTCACTGACTATTTGTTACCTCCAAATTGAACTTGCAATCACAAATGCTTCTGCTAGTGTAATGATAGTGAAATGGGTAGATGCTGCTAGTGTAAAGATAATGCTATTGAATGATGCTAGTGTAGTGATAATGTTTGGTGTTGATGCTGATAATGATATGATAACCATTGGCAAGATATTGATGATATCGTCCTTATACGAGCTATTGATGATATCGTCCTTATACGAGCTATTGATGATATCGCCCTTATACAAGCTATTGATGATATCGCCCTTATACAAGCTATTGATGATATCGCCCTTATACGAGCTATTGATGATATCGTCCTTATACGAGCTATTGATGATATCAACTTTGTAAGATCAAGTTTGCCAAACTGATGATCTAATCTTGATGGAATGCCAAGTCTTAGGTCAAGTTTTGGAGTTCAGAACATTATTATTTGCCATCGTTATCTCTGAGTGTATATTTCGCAACATTCTCCGCAACAAGTAATCAATACAAGAAAAATGTGCTGTTAACAGAAAAGTTCCAGCCTGTTTTCTGTTTGTCATCATTATTATGTTAATTACACGTCGTCTTACAGCTGTGGTGTTTACTGACATGGACCATGTCAGTCTGATGACAAGTGGAAACAGGCTGGAACTTTACAGACGAAAATGAAATAGTTCATATTGTTCAAAACTTGACACACTTGATACATTTTCTTACCCATGCCATAAAGGGGGAGCAGAGTAGCATCGATACACAATTTTGTTGGGCCAAACTAGGTCAGGATTACCCACTTACGTGCAAAAAGTGCTTCATTTTTTTGCAGTCTCGTCAATATCTGAGTGAAGGTGATGTTGCCAACTGTTTCGCGTATAAATGTTGAATTTGCAAAATTATCAAACCCTAAATTGATATAAATTAAATAGAATGGACAGAAAAAGATTCTTTTTTGAAAAATTAGGTGGTGATGGATTGAAATTTGTATTGTGAATTTAAAATTTATTGTTTTAAAGCTGCAGAATTAAGCCATTTGGACATTCCCATGCAGGTCAATGACATAAGGCCTTAAAATCAAGACCCGACATTGTACTTGGATATTTCTTCATTAAAAATAATACATGAACAGTGCACACAAATAAATCTTGATAAACTTGGAGCATAAACAGCGCACTCTTAAACCTTACCTTATGATCTTATGATGAGTTTAGGACGTCGCAGTCCACGGTCACGCTGATGCGCCGCTAAACTCAGCACTAATATTTCTTCATCAACATCAAACGTCAAGAATGCATTTAAATGTTTCTTCAGCAATATAACCCATAAACATTGCACAATATACTTGTTCATTATCAATGTAAATGTTCAACTTTTGTCCCAAATATTTGTTCATGAACAAGAAGCTTGAACATTTGTCCCTGAAATTCTAAAGGAGAATGTTTGCCAAGTGAGCTTCAACTTATGTTCAGTTGAAACTGTGAAATACTGCAGTATGTTACAATGTTGCCCCAACATGTAACTGGTGTACGTATTATGTAATTGGCATGAAATAATCGCTTGTTGGACCATCTTCCTTGATTGTTGCAACAATAAACAATCATGAGCACTGACTGCCAGGACCAAATGATTGTTATGCTGTTTATTAACCAAGAATACTAAAGATAAATAAATTCTGATGAAATTATGCATATTCCAGTGAATAGTAAGCTAAGTTTAGCTCGATCGCCAGTTAAAAAGATATATTCTAACCGTGTTTTTAATTTTCAAAACCAAGTGAGCCAAGTGATTGAAAGTTAACTTTATTTTCTCGAAGATTTATCCGTTTTAATTTAGTAGTTGATTTGAAAGTGAGCAATCAACTCGTTTAATTCTTATTGTATCATTCCATATTCAAATTGATGTTTTATGCAGACTCGTGAGCTGGTAACTTTTCCCTCTGAAGTACTTGCTCCTGTGGTTACCAAACATTTCAATTTTGTTACCAAGTTTATCATGCCGTATTAATCATTTCAGTTTTTCGTAAATGTTTGGATCCACCTATATTACCTCCTGAAATGCAAATAAATTCCCCCAGAGGGTTAATTTACTCTAGTGTTGTTTTGATTCCTCCCCTCTCTCACATATTCATAAATATTCCTCTACAAAAGCTTCATGTTTCTTCCCAAGCTAGATGGGCAATTTACTGCTGGTAATCGAAGCACTTGACATATCAGGCCTTCTTTGTTTGTAGTGACCGGCAAAACCTTGTCTACATAAACTCCTACCTCAATGAGTTATTCAAGTAAATTCGTGGTCTTCACTATCGTTTTATTCTTTTGGATAGTTAGGTAAAGCACACTGTGAACTTCATGAGTTGTTTGAGTCTCCCTTCAAACGAAAAATGTTGAATTTACGAAGTTATTTTGTAGAAGCAAAATTTAATTGGCGTTTTTTCAACATTACGATCGACCGACTGGTAAGCCATGCTTTGTGATTCAAGTTAACGATAAGGGGCCATACTTTCAAAACTCGCTAAGTGAACATATGTACTTACGCTCTATTTTCTTGTCTATGATTGGTGGATTTGGCTTGAAAGGCCGTCAATGATTGGCAGATGAACTTACGATCTCTTAACTTTTTTTGAAAGTATAGGCCAAGGTTGTGATTTGTGTGACAAATTCTTGTGAAGTTGTGCATCTTGCAAAGATCAGCCTGGCGTGATATTTGTCCGCTTGCATTTTATCACTTATTTATTTTCATGTTATTTTTAATTTGCATAAGTGTCAACAGTCGTCATGAATGAAGCAATCCAGTTGCTTAAGCTAATAAAGTGTTCTTGTATATTAGTGATCTTGATTCCCTTTATGTTGATTTTATTTCAGTCTTGCCACTAAGTGACGCTTGCAATGACACCAACTCGCCAGTTCCACGCCTCCTTCAGCACCACTTTCCCTATGCCACTCCTCAAAATTATGAGTCTAATCCCCGCTCTAATGTCCACTCCCACAAGCATGGGGCACGTAGGGAGAACAATTTACCCCTTGAGAAAACCGGTGGGATAGTTAGACCCCAACTAATAGGTAACAGCCTGCAGCTCCATCGTCCCTCCAATCCCCTGAAGTTCCCTGCCCCACACAGTCCTCTTAACAAAGCTACCCTTCGGTGTTGCTTACCCCAACACAGGCCTCTCTTGAGTAATGGCTACATGCTTAGTAACCCGAACTTGAGTAGCAACGCTACCGGACTACGCGGGCCCTTGTTACATGGGCTGTGTTCACTGCAGCCTTTTAGCGCTGTTCGGGCCCCACACAGAGACGTGGTTCGTAGTAAGTCCACAGGCAAGATTGCTGATGAGCAAAGACTTGTAATAGGCGGGCAGGTGAAGAGTAACGTTACAAGAATGCAGCCTCAGGTCTTGCCCGTTCCAACAAAATCGAATGATTGTCGACAATCGGCCCCTAAGCACCTGGCTCAGCATAGACGGTCACTTGAACACTGTATCGAGACTCAGGCGCCTCAGCATTCTCAGAACCCTCAGAATTCACATAATGACGCTGCAGTTCCTTCCTACAAGAGAAGTATATCCTTTCACAGTCCGCTGCGTTACAAAGAAGAGAGAGGATTGCAACCATCGCTTCATCATGTTCGTGAACTGCCTTTACGGAAAGCCTCAGAGGATCTGTTGAAAAAAATTGTCCCCGTTCCTCAGAGCACGCCTGTTCGGTGGGATAAAACGCATTCTCCCAAATCCTGTGAAATTAATTCCAATGACCGGTTGTTGAGTGATGAAACTTCCCATCTTAATCGCACTGGGAATACCATATATTCTGTCGTTGCTGGCGATGCCCATCAATTAGCTCGAAGTCCAAGAAAAACCACAAATCGTGACGCGGTAGTGGATAAAAAGCAACAATCGGATAAGATCGATTTCTCTTATGACGAGGAACCACGATGCAAGGAGGATGAACGCTCAACCGGCAAGTCTCGTTCACCTAGGAATCAAAATCCCATCGCCCCTATAGGAATCGCGGGATATAGTGGGTCCAAAGTTATGACAGAGGTTGACAGGCCAAAGGACATTTCGGGGGTCGATAGGCCTAAGGACATTACTGAGTCCAGTAGGCCGAAGAATATGCTGGAGGTCGGTAGGCCAAAGACTGCCATGACAAAGGTCGGTAGGCCGAAAGATAAAATGGATGTTGGTAGGCCAAGTGGTATGATGGAGGTCAGTAAGCCAAAGGACATGACAGAGTTTGTTAAACCTGTGGACATTACAAAGGGTGACAGGCCCAAGAATCTTTCTGATGGTGAGAAACCTATGGACCTTTCTGTGGATGGCAGACCCAAAGACATGACGAAAATTGGCAGGCCTAAAAGCATAATGGAAGGTGGTAGACCCAATAATATGATGAGTGGTGGTTGGCCTATGAACCCTGGAGACGGCAGATCTAAGAGCAAAACTGAGGGAGTTATACCTCTTCGCCTTTTGGATGATGTCAGGCCCAAAAACTCTACAGATAGTGGAAAGCCTAGGAGCAATATCGGGGGCGGCAGACCCAAGGGTCTCTCGGAAGATAACAGGCTAAGAGATTTCAAAGAGAGTGACAGACCCCATGAGCTTTCAGAAGGTGGCAGGTTTAATGGCCTTTTGGAGGGTGGCAGACCCAAGGAAATCTTGAAGAGCGGCAGTCCCAATACCTTTTTGGAATGTGGTAGACCGAAAGTCCTTTCTGAAAGTGGTAGACCGAAAGGTTTTTCGGAATGTGGGAAATCAATGAACACGCCTGCTGGTGGTAAACATATTGGCTTAGCTAAAAAATCTGGAACGCATCTGTCTCGGTCCGTCGAAGCTCTAGACGAGATTTGCACCAATGATATGGACAATAATCTGAGTCTATCGTGCAGCGCGGATGACTCGTCACTTCAGAAGTTCAGTTCCCGTGTCCAATCTTTCCAATACGGGTTTTCCAAAAACATGGACAGGAGCAGTAAGGCGAAGGACAGAAATACGTCAATCGCTGTAAATGCTCCTAAAAGTTCAAATCTGCCTGATTCCCTCTCCGATACCAAAGACAATAAATCTAACCGTATTGCGTCTCGTATTGAAGCGAATTCTAATGAAATTGGACCAAAAGACAGGAATAAAATTGCTAATGCACTGTCTCGCCACGAACTTGAAGTTATCCAGAAGTTGATCAGGACTCATACGACCGAGTTGCGTGACAACGCAGCTGACAGCTCTTGTCACTTAACCACCAGCACTAAACTTGGCATAGTTCCTGCCCCAAACTCTCCTAGGATACGCAACGCAACTGGCGACAATAACTTGGCCCCCAAAGATAAACAATCTCCTGTTGAGTTGGATTTCAAAAAACATGAGCGAGCCAAAAAACAAAAGAGGCAAAGCATAGGCAACCTTTTCCCTGTTAAATTTGATATGGATTCTGCCGTTGGCACTAACGAAGCTGTGGTAACAGATTTTCCACGTGAGTCTAATGACGAGCAGCCACTTGAAGGAGAATGTTCCTCTAATAGAAATAATTCTCGAGTTTATTTCAAGAATGAGTCGCCAAACCAACGAGGAGGACTTTGGAGAAATCACCCTTCTGACTTACCTACAGCAAGCTCTAGCGGAAATATTTCCTCTGCTGCGGTGGTCACTTTACTGACCAATGTGGCTTCCGTACCCCTCAGTTACTCTCAGCATCGCTCCAGTCCAGAATATGATCATAATTACTCGGCCAGCAACAAACTTCGAGAAGTTGACGTTATTCAACCAACCTTGGCGTCTCAGAGCAATGCGGTAGTTCCTGGAAGGTATAGTCCAGACATGGTAAGTTCGCAATTGTCTGGCGTGACCATCACGAACGCTTCCTCCGCCTGGCCTGACGTGTGCTCCAACCTCCCAAACTTGGATAACACGAGTCGAGTGATCATCCACGACGAGGGTCGTGATGAGAACAGCAACTTGTCTATGGAGCAACACCCGCAATTCTTGTTCCATAGGCAAGCATCGGAACCTCTCTTACAAATCCGAATTCCAACGAGTTTACAACCCCCTATGATTTATGGAGCTGCTCCTGTTATTTCTTCGGCATATGCTGATAACATTTCAGGAGACAGGGATTCCGCTACATCATCCTTGCCGACCCCCAGTGCTCCTCAACAGAGTACCATACCAAATTCGTCAGAAGCCAAAATCCCGGCCACCTGTTCTCAGGATTCATATGGTCCCATTGCTCCATGCAGTTCAGAAGTTCGTCTTCGTAATACCGCAGTTTCTAGCAACCATAATGAAGTCGTTAGTAGCAGCAGCAGCCAGTTTGGTGAAACTACCGAGACAAGACACAAGTCGCGACCATGCCATCACATCCATCACCACCAGCACCCGTCCAGAAGACACCAAGGTATCCGTCCTACCTCGTGTGCTCTCAACTTCCTCTTCCAGCCCTCTGTTCTAATCCCGGTTTATTGGCTTACGACCCATGCGAGTGGGGCCAGTAGTGGCTGTCACTGTAACTTGTCATGCTAATACCCTACCTCGACTAATCAGCAGGCTACTGGCTCCGTGTACAGGGTTGCTGGGGTCATTGGCCGACAGTATTGGCAAGGTATAGTGACTGCCACTAGTGGCCCAGTGCCTGTACTTGCTCACGTCCTAACATGGCTCCATAACAAGCGTCTTGCCTGCGGTGTTTCCATTACTGCGAAATTACTTTAAAACAAACTTAGAGAACATCTTCTCGCCGGGAATTAGTTGGTTTATTTTGTTGATTAATTGACAGAGATTCTCGTAGCTTAAACTTTACTTGTTATCTTGCCTTGAACATTATTTGGTCCTTGGTGGATTATAAACGATGACGACTACCTAACAATATTTTATTTAAAGATAACACATGTATATTTATGCTCCAGACCGTGCTTTCAAATATTAACCAATCTTGATCTTACTTTGTGGGTAACATCGGTAATATCCTGCAGGCTGAACATATGCTAAGTCCGCTGAAGTCCACTTACTTTTTCATAGTGAATGCACCACAGCTCAACTAGCTAATTCTGCAATGTTTTGCCTGGTACTAAAATTCTTAAATTTTTTTAGATGCAAGTCATTTGTGGACTGCCTTTGCATTGCATTGGTTGGATTAGGTATTGCTGGTTGAGGCTCATCATAGAAAGAAAAGCTTGTCCTGAAGAGAAATGAAAGAATTTTTCCAAGTAGAAGTGCACTTATTGCTCTCATGTGGGTCATCCTGAACCTGTTTGGCCTGGCAAAAAGGCGTAGCAGTGCTGCGTCTTCTCTATGCTGGTGCTGTGTGAAAGAAAGTGTCAGTATTGGGACAAGATAACCTGTCAGTATTGGGACAAGATTACCTATTTATTTTCTTGAGCACTGGATTGTTACTGTGTTGTAGCGGTTATAATAGAGTCAAGCAGTCTATTCTATTGCAGTCTTTTCTATTGCAGTCTTTAAGTTGTATTTTGTCTCCACTTTTTTTAAAAGTGAATGGAATCCATGCAGTAGAAGTTAAAGCAAGATATTCATCGGTTTAAAATCTAATAATTTATTGTGCTTTTTCAGGCTCTCGTATTTATCATGCACACATGATTGTGCATAGGTAGTAGGTATGTGCCATGAGAATTGTTCATGGCTAGAATTAGAATGTGATGTTCGCAGATGATCTATTAATATGTTAGCCATTCAGAAGTTTCTAATTGCATTGATGCTAAGTGTTCGAAATTAATGAGCAATTATGCATAGCTGTGTATGCTGTTACATTAATAAAAATGATATGCATTAGAAGATGATTAATCTAATCAGATTTCAACTTATTATCATTCAAAAATTTTGCAAAATTCTGGCTGTGTGTTGTATCATTATTATTTTTATTGAAATGATGTTTTGTTGAATACCTTGTAGGATTTCTTCATTTTTAACGAATCGTGTGAGCAAATTTGACAAATTTTTTCTTCAGAATTCAAAGTTCATGAATAATTCATAACTTCTCATCATGATCTCAATGTTCATGTTATAATATTACAGTCTGAACTTTATTTTGCCTGACTTCAGAAATTTTTTTTACTTTACTGACCAAGATGTAACAAATGTTGTGAGAAAACTTGGCTGAAAAGTGGTGTAAAAAATCAATCTTATGTGCATGTTCTTCTATCATGAACTCTCTTTAAAGTCTTTTTCGGATTTTCCTCATGTCTTATGGAAAAGTTTGGTATCGATATACAGTGACCTATATTAATAAGTCCTATGTCATATTAATAATCAAGTTCTTGGCTGGTGTGCTTTGTCATCTCTTCAGTGATGCATGATAATAATAATAATAATAACAATAATAATAATAATTATAATAATAATACCGGTAATTGAAATTAATAAAAATAATTTGAAATTAGTTGACAATATTACTAGTTTCTCAGATCGGATGAACACTCCAAGATAATCATTAGATCAATATATGAACTAGTCAACCAATAGATATCAATCTTATATCAATATCAATCAATACGATGAATGATTATCACAATGTCAAGAGTTGAGCTCTTAAAGAATGTAAGATGCTCTGCCTGAACATCAATTAACATTATATGATGAATGATAATCATGCATGTGTATGATATGACTTATGATATTCATGCACTTTAGAAGGTTTTCTTGAATTCTTCATACTTGTGCATGTAATTCTATCCAAATTCTTTTTGCTGGCATTCTATATGGTTATTGCATATGCTTCTCATAAGATTGCTGATTATGTTTATATGCTTATTGTGTATCCTCTAAGTTGTACTATCTTTAGTATTAACATTTGATGTAGTAACTTGTACTACAAGCCTATGTCCGAAACTCTCACTAATGATACCAGCAATGCTAAAGATACTAAGGAGGCCAAGGATGCTAGCGGTACTAAGGAAATTGAAGATAATAAGGAAATTAAAAATACTAAGGATACTACAATACTTAGAAGTATTTTTGTTGTGTGCAGATGAGTCTTCTCTACACTCCCCCTCCGACACATCAGCAACTGCTGCTGCTGCTGGTGCCTCCTCTGCTGCTGCTGCTGTTGCTTCACCCCCAGCAGCAGCAGCAGCAGTTGGTGCTTCTCCAGCTTTTATGGCTGTTGGGTGAGGCAAAAATATAGCGTAATAACTGAAGCCTAATAATGTAGGTATATATGAGTAGAGGTTAGTCTGTATGTGCTGTATACTTGGTGAAAGAAGGAAGTTATTATTATATTACGGACAAAACGGGTTGCTTGGAATATATGTTCTAATTTTTTGTTCCAGTAAATTTTTTTTTGCTAAAACAATAAAAAAATTCTTATGTCCCTAATTTTAAAGTTCCTACTAGTTTACTTTAATTTCTTGCTATTGTTTGTATTAATAGGTCTTTCTCTTAGTAACATTACTACATTTTGCTAATTTGCTACGGGATAACGGAATATGTGAAGACAGAAATTGCAGTAGCAAGATGGTTTGATTTTTTTCAGCGTTTGACTGACGCTGTTGAACTGTTGATGTTTTTGCAGAGCGGCCAGCAATTCAACAGACCCTGCAGCTTTAGCGGCGGCCGCCGATGATACGTCCATACCGCAGGGGTGAGTCATACATGGCTGGTGTGACATGACGTGGCTGGTGTGACGTGACGTGGCTGTGTGACGTGCTGACGTGGCTGGTGTGACGTGCTGACGTGGCTGGTGTGACGTGCTGACGTGGCTGGTGTGACGTGCTGACGTGGCTGGTGTGACGTGACGTGGCTGGTGTGACGTGCTGACGTGGCTGGTGTGACGTGCTGACGTGGCTGGTGTGACGTG
>NW_025937944.1:51180-52689 GCF_000764305.2 Hyalella azteca | reverse complement strand
CTGCTGGTAGGTCCTGATCCACTTGGACCTCTCCCGCTGGTAGGTCCTGACCCACTAGGACCTCTCCTGCTGGTAGGTCCTGATCCACTTGGACCTCTCCCGCTGGTAGGTCCTGACCCACTAGGACCTCTCCTGCTGGTAGGTCCTGATCCACTTGGACCTCTCCCGCTGGTAGGTCCTGACCCACTAGGACCTCTCCTGCTGGTAGGTCCTGATCCACTTGGACCTCTCCCTCTGGTAGGTCCTGACCCACTAGGATCTCTCCTGCTGGTAGGTCCTGATCCACTAGGACCTCTCCTGCTGGTAGGTCCTGACCCACTAGGACCTCTCCTGCTGGTAGGTCCTGATCCACTAGGACCTCTCCTGCTGGTAGGTCCTGATCCACTAGGACCTCTCCCGCTGGTAGGTCCCGATCCACTTGGACCTCTCCCTCTGGTAGGTCCTGTTGCTATTTTTTAGCCTCTGAAGGGGCTGAAATTAACCTATGATGCAGGTTATAACTAACCTTGATGGGAATAAAATTACTCGCAAAGTGGAGAGTTCGAATAAAAATTACCCTTTCTTAGGTAATTTTGGAATTGATTTCGAAATTATTTTGTAGGCTCAAAATTGCCTTTTGGATGGGTCAAAATAACCCTCATTGGGAATAAAATACGTACCCCTCAAAGGGATCAATATTAACATTCAAGTGGTTATAATTAACTTTAAAGGAATTAATATTAACCTAAAACAAGTCTGAATCAACCTACGGTAGAGTGTTACTCTCAAGGCATTCACCACGACGAGTAACCTCTCTATTTTGCGAGTTTAGCTCTTCCTTTTAAAGTTGATCTCGTAAAATGTTCACGAGAATATTGCTTTATCAAGCATAGTCGGTTTCTCAACCCCTATATAGATAATGTAAATATCGGTATTAACATATTATGCTGTATTAATAATACGGTTATGAAGAATATTATCCAGTATATGATGGTAGAAGCAGTAGAATTATCAGTATTAGAATAAGCCAATAATACGGTCAAGAAGTATAGGTATTATGCAGTGTTTGATGGTAGAAGCAGTAGAATTATCAGTATTAGAATAAGTCAATAATACGGTTGTGAAGTATATTATACAAAATATACGTAGTGGTAGAAGTATTAGAATTATTAGTATCAGAGCACGTCAATAATACGGTTATGTATGACAGGGCTGGGAGCGGCGGTCGGACAACGGACGCGTGTACTTCGTGAACCATCGCAACAGAACCACGCAGTGGGATGACCCACGCACTCAGGGGTGAGTCATACCACGCAGTGGGATGACCCACGCACTCAGGGGTGAGTCATACCACGCAGTGGGATGACCCACGCACTCAGGGGTGAGTCATACCACGCAGTGGGATGACCCACGCACTCAGGGGTGAGTCATACCACGCAGTGGGATGACCCACGCACTCAGGGGTGAGTCATACCACGCAGTGGGATGACCCACGCACTCAGGGGTGAGTCATACCACGCAGTGGGATGA
>NW_025937944.1:0-50581 GCF_000764305.2 Hyalella azteca | reverse complement strand
CGGAGGGCGAAGTTGCTTGGCCGCAGCAAGGATTTGACACCAGTCTGAACTCGATACGGTCTCATACCAAGATTTCGAGCTCATTTCCTCATCGCCATGATTTTCCTTGCTCCTAGCCAGCAACTCACACCCAACCGAGGTCGACTCTCGGCTTCGAAATTTTTGACAGTCACTTCCACGGAGGGCGAAGTCTGTCTCTTATACACATCTAGATGTGTATAAGAGACAGCCACCAGCCGTTAGGCATTGGTCTAATAAGTGCTTCCGTCGGTATGCACACAAAAATGCACACACCTCGGGATATGAGTTGCATGTATTAGCTCTGGAATTACCACGGTTATCCAAGTATACCGTGAGGACGGACCCATTTGGACCTGTCTCTTATACACATCTAGATGTGTATAAGAGACAGACCCTCCTCCTTGTACCCCTCTAACGCCCCTACCAACGCACTACCCTCCTCCTTGTACCCCTCTAACGCCCCTACCAACGCACTACCCTCCTACTTATACCTCTCCAACGCCCCTACCAACACACTTCCCTCTAACGCCCCGTGCTCCGCAGGCTGGTGGTGGAGGAGGAGCCCCTGCCCTCAGGCTGGGAGATGCGTCTCACCGAGGACGGCCGCCCTTACTTTGTCGACCACAGCACTCGCACAACCACCTTCACCGACCCCAGGGGCGGTGCCCACAGGTGAAGGCATTACCTTGTCGTTGTTGTTCGTTGCGTCGAAATTCAGGCACGCAGAAGGTGCGTCCGTGGAAGGAGGAAGGTGGGACATATGATGGGAGCTTGGCTAGGAATGCTGCAGCCTGAAAGAGCTGTCCCTCTGAGAGGAGACGGGGAGGTCTGTGGGAAAAGACGGGCAGGAGAGGATGTGTTCTGTGAGGTGGAGAGAACCCATATAGGGAGCGGCCTTTAGGGAGCGGCCCATAGGAACGGCCTTTAGGGAGCGTCCGGCCCTGAATGTATAGGTAGCAGAGCGGTAAGGGCGAGTAAGCTAAGCTTTTTCAGGGGCCCTGGGGTTAGGTGGGGCGGCCAGAACCCTTTTTTTCTCAGCGGTTACTGCGGTGTGGGAGGCGATCGTCCTGCGAAGGGTGGACCTGGCCTCGCTATAGGTGCCCGCTAGCAGGCAGCCGTCAACCATTGCGCGGGCCACGAGTTGACCGAAACGAAACTACAAGGACTCCTTCATGAGTCTTTCCACAGGAAGGGCGGAGACGAGCATTGAAAAAAGGATAGTGTCTGAAGGATACTCGCTAGAAGCTGCAAGCCACCTAGCTCCCTGTGGGTGGCCTAGAGATGGACCCTTGTTTCAGTGTGCAGGTGGTCAATGTCGTCATTTTAGGCAGCTGGGGGCGAGCATTAAGGCAAAGTTCTGTATGACCTTGGCTTGCGACAGCGGAGCGAGAGGCAGGAGGATACCAAACTAGGGCAACGTAGTTAAGGATGGGTCAGGTGATGAATTTATATAGCCATGATTAGAGAGAAAGAGGATTTATAGGTAGACACTTCCTTAGAGGAACCCCCAGCTGGTGCCGGCCAGGGCCTTCAGAATGCATAGGTTGCTGGCTGCTTTTTAGACGATTTTATTAACGTGAGGGAGAAGTTGGTGTCCCAAGTGACTGCGAGGATTTTTGATGTCATGTCCAGTGGCATGTGGCTGTTGCCGATTAAGGCGATGGGGTAAACTCAAGAACTCGGGAGTGAAAAGTGAGGCCGAAGACTTTAATGGGGCTCTAGCCTGTCTTTTGGCGGCTTACCAGTCGTAAATGCCGGACAGTAACACTGCTTGGTCCGCCTCAATACAAATGCCGGACAGTAACACTGCTTGGTCCGCCTCAATACAAATGCCGGACAGTAACACTGCTTGGTCCGCCTTAGTGATTTGTAGTCTCGGGCAGATCGAAATTTAGCAGCCGGAGATGAAGTGATTGAAGAGGGCATGAGAGATGACGGACTCTTGGGGAACTCCCGTCTAAATGTTACTGGAAAGAAATTGTTTATATGCGTACAATTTATGACCAGAGAATGCATTATAATATTCAAGGAGTCGAACAATATAATGTTCTGTCCCTTATAATGCATTCCTTGGTCACAAATTGTACGCATATAAACAAGAAAATTCTGCCAACTTATAATATAAAGGGATTGTGTGCATAAATACAGCAGTGTCATAGGGGATTGTTTCTCCTGTTGACACTGCTGTTGACATTACTGCTGTTGACACTGCTGTTGACATTACTCCTGTTGACACTGCTGTTGACATTACTCCTGTTGACACTGCTGTTGACATTACTGCCGTTGACAGCGTGGCACGCGGGCCGTACGGCGCTGCCATCTCCTACGAGCGATCCTTCCGCTGGAAACTCGGCCAATTCCGCTACCTCTGCCACAGGTAATGATTATTAATTATTATTATTATTGGTAGTGATATAGGTTCTATTTAATTACCTTATAGGCAGTAATTAACGAGCTGTAATATGCTTGTGCCTCAGGTAATAATACTTTATATAATTACCTTGATATGTGCGCTAATTATTGAGTTGTATTTTAGCTCTGCTCTATATAATTGATATGCATACCTAGCACAATAACTGTCTGTGCCTAAATGTTCTTTTATTAATGGAAAGCTCACTCCATATTCATACATGTAATTTAGTGATAATACCTGTAATTTAGTGATAATACATGTAATTTAGTGATAATACATGTAATTTAGTGACAATACCTGTAACTTAGTGATAATACCTGTAACTTAGTGATAATACCTGTAACTTAGTGATAATACCTGTAACTTAGTGATAATACCTGTAACTTAGTGATTGGAAGCTCACGAATTTGAATGTAAAGCTCACTCGTCGGTTCGTTGAGGGCATTATACTGTGGCTCTCACGCACGCACGACTTGCACGCACTGTCAACCCGTGCATTAACGACCTTTCTTGATCATTTGTGATCAAGTTCACGGTGTAGAATCAAACTTGCTTAAATACACAATAAGAGTACCTATGATATTATGTTAAAATATCGATTAACAAAGTAATAAAATATGTATAATATGTTACAGCAATGCAGTAACAGGCCACATCAAGATCACGGTGTATAATCAAACTCGTTTAAAATAACAACGAAAGTGTGATATATTAAAATGTTATTAACAAAGTAATAAAACATGTACAATTTGTGCAGCAACGCAGTGACAGGCCACATCAAGATCACGGTAGCGCGGCCCACGATGTTCGAGGACAGCTACCATCAGGTGATGCGGTTACCTGCTTACGAACTCAGACGCAAGCTCTTCATCATCTTCAGGGGCGAGGAGGGGCTCGACTATGGCGGCGTGGCGAGGTTAGTGCAGTGTGGCGAGACTAGGGTGTGACCAGATATGAAAGTGTGGTGTGACTGGGCTATAATGTGGCGAGGTTAGTTGTGTGCGTGGTGGTGCCATGCCTATGTACGTTTCCATCGATAACGCCATATGTGCAGGGAGTGGTTCTTCCAGCTGAGCCACGAGGTTCTCAACCCTATGTACTGCCTCTTCAATAACGCCATATGTGCAGGGAGTGGTTCTTCCAGCTGAGCCACGAGGTTCTCAACCCCATGTACTGCCTCTTCAATAACGCCATATGTGCAGGGAGTGGTTCTTCCAGCTGAGCCACGAGGTTCTCAACCCTATGTACTGCCTCTTCGAGTACGCCAACAAAAGCAACTATTCGCTGCAGATCAACCCTGCCTCGGAAGTCAACCCTGACCATCTTGCGTACTTCAAGTTCATCGGACGCTTTATTGCCATGGTGGGAAATTCTATATTCTTGTTTTTTTTATAATATTTTAGTTAGTATTTTTTTTTTGTTGTCTTTTAGTTGCGATTTTCTTACTTTTTTATTATATTTTAGTCACCATTTTTTTTCATTTTAGTTGCAATTTTCTTACTTTTTTATTGTATTTTAGTCGGGATTTTTTTTTTGGTTTCTTTAGTTGGGATGTGGAAGAAGTTTTATTGTAGAGCTCAGCATTCACTGTATCAGGCAGAAGTGTGTTGGGTTAATTTCAAGATAATTATATTAATCGAACGTAAATAAGATGTGTGTAGATGCCTCATCAATTTTGTTACGCTAAAGCTGTTAAGTTAATCACAGTTGTATTCATGACATTAACGCGTCAACCGATGATAGGTATCTCTTGAGAGATGCATTAGGCGCATTTGCAAGCCATCTTTCATGTACAAATATATTTTTCATAATAAATAGATTTTCAGGTTTTTTGCACACATTTTTTTTTTCAAGATGTCAACAATGGTTTAAGTATTCTTTATTCATTCAATATGTTATGATCTTTTTGTAATCAATAACGCTTTAAAGCTCATCTGTTATAATTAATTGAATATACATGTAATATATATAATTGATTAATTGACAAGACACACGCTTTATTAGAAGCGTGGTCACGCGCATGCGTTGATCAACAAAAGTTCTTTACCCATCCCTTCTCTTCTACATTTGCTTTACGTGAACATTAAAAATATGTCCGACATTGGATTATATTGGCTGGTTATACAAAGCTTGTGCCTCATTTGAACAGTACACAATTGATCGACTAATTCCTTCACACCTTAATAGACCAACATTTACTGAATGTTTGCTGTGACAGGCGCTGTACCACAAAATGTTACTGATATTACATTATTATATTGGCTGGTTATACAGAACTTGTGCTTCATTTGAACAGTACCTACACAATTGATCGATTAATTCCGTCACACCTTAACACGTTGACTACGATTGCTTCATCTTGTACTATTATTTCATTTTTTGTACTTTTTTTAAGCAGGGTTGCCAGACGGTCATTTTTTCCGGATAAATTCCGTGATTTAGTTTTTCTCAATTGCGTTGGCTGGCTAAAATTTATGATAGGGGTACTTCCTAATTAAATTTTAAATACTGCAAAAAGAAAATAAATAGAATTTTTATAGCGGAACCTACAAATAAACTAGTATACATTGAGTTATCGGCCTTTTTGGCCGTTTTTGTTCTCGGATTTGGCCGATTTTAGGCAACCTGAATTATGTACCACTACCTCCTGGAGAAATACATTTCGTGGTACGCATATGTACCAATACGTAGTCAACGTGTCAATAGACCGACATTTACTGAATGTTTGCTGTGACAGGCGCTGTATCACGGCAAGTTCATCTACTCAGGCTTCACGATGCCCTTCTACAAGCGCATGCTGAGCAAGAAACTTACCATGAAGGATCTCGAGTCCATTGATCCTGAGTTCTACAGCTCTCTGTGCTGGGTGCGCGACAACAACATCGAGGTAAACCTCCCTACAAACTACCACTCATTATTATTAGTTAAACCTAATTATTAGACAACATCGAGGTAAACCCACTACCAAACTACCACTCATTATTATTAATAATTAAACATAATTATTAGACAACATCGAGGTAAACCTGCCTGCCAAACTACCACTCATTATTATTAGTTAAACCTAATTATTAGACAACATCGAGGTAAACCTCCTGCCAAACTACCATTCATCATTATTAGTTGAAAATAATTATTAGCAACAACGTCGAGGTGAGATATACCACTTGTCAAACTGCCACTCATGTTTAGTGACAACATCGAGGTGAGATATACCTCCGCACTAAAGTTAAGTCACAAAAGTTATAATAGTAGATTAAATTAAAGGTGTCCATATTAGTTATGCATCCATTTTATTAAATCAATATATTCCCAATGCAAACAAATATAAGTATTCTGTTATTCACAAGAGCATAAATCTGAAAATTGTATAATGAGGAGTCAGGTCACCCAAGAAGCCGAAATGCAATTTGAACGTAACCTAAGAATTAGGATGTGACACGAAACAATAATGTCACCCATCCTTAGTTAAACTCCTGTTAATTTTTTGAATGTAAGATTCTAACCAAAAACTACATTTTGTTGTGCGATACTCGAATTTTCTTCCTCATTACTCCAATTTTTTCTTCATACCTGACACGTGATCATTACATGACACTAGTTTTTTTCAATTCCCCGACGCGTGATCGTGACTTGACCTTACTTTTTTCAACAGGAATGTGACCTGGAAATGTTCTTCTGCACGAACTTCGAGGTGCTCGGCAAGATAACTGAAGTGGAGCTGAAGCCTGACGGCAAAGAAATACAAGTCACGGAGGAGAACAAGGAGGAGTACATCAACCTGATGATGCAGGTGCCTTACAGCTGCTAGACCATATCAACCTGATGATGCAGGTGCCTTACAGCTGCTAGACCATATCAACCTGATGATGCAGGTGCCTTACAGCTGCTAGACCATATCAACCTGATGATGCAGGTGCCTTACAGCTGCTAGACCATATCAACCTGATGATGCAGGTGCCTTACAGCTGCTAGACCATATCAACCTGATGATGCAGGTGCCTTACAGCTGCTAGACCATATCAACCTGATGATGCAGGTGCCTTACAGCTGCTAGACCATATCAACCTGATGATGCAGGTGCCTTACAGCTGCTAGACCATATCAACCTGATGATGCAGGTGCCTTACAGCTGCTAGACCATATCAACCTGATGATGCAGGTGCCTTACAGCTGCTAGACCATATCAACCTGATGATGCAGGTGCCTTACAGCTGCTAGACCATATCAACCTGATGATGCAGGTGCCTTACAGCTGCTAGACCATATCAACCTGATGATGCAGGTGCCTTACAGCTGCTAGACCATATCAACCTGATGATGCAGGTGCCTTACAGCTGCTAGACCATATCAACCTGATGATGCAGGTGCCTTACAGCTGCTAGACCATATCAACCTGATGATGCAGGTGCCTTACAGCTGCTAGACCATATCAACCTGATGATGCAGGTGCCTTACAGCTGCTAGACCATATCAACCTGATGATGCAGGTGCCTTACAGCTGCTAGACCATATCAACCTGATGATGCAGGTGCCTTACAGCTGCTAGACCATATCAACCTGATGATGCAGGTGCCTTACAGCTGCTAGACCATATCAACCTGATGATGCAGGTGCCTTACAGCTGCTAGACCATATCAACCTGATGATGCAGGTGCCTTACAGCTGCTAGACCATATCAACCTGATGATGCAGGTGCCTTACAGCTGCTAGACCATATCAACCTGATGATGCAGGTGCCTTACAGCTGCTAGACCATATCAACCTGATGATGCAGGTGCCTTACAGCTGCTAGACCATATCAACCTGATGATGCAGGTGCCTTACAGCTGCTAGACCATATCAACCTGATGATGCAGGTGCCTTACAGCTGCTAGACCATATCAACCTGATGANATATCAACGACTGGCAGAAACATACCACATACCGCAACTACAACAAGAATAGCAAGATAATTGCCTGGTTCTGGCAGGTTAGTTATATCAACGACTGGCAGAAACATACCACATACCGCAACTACAACAAGAATAGCAAGATAATTGCCTGGTTCTGGCAGGTTAGTTACTACATTGCGTGGTTCTGGCAGGTTAGTTACAACATTGCCTGGTTCTGGCAGGTTAGTTACAACATTGCGTGGTTCTGGCAGGTTAGTTACAACATTGCGTGGTTCTGGCAGGTTAGTTACAACATTGCGTGGTTCTGGCAGGTTAGTTACAACATTGTGTGGTTCTGGCAGGTTAATTACAACATTGCCTGGTTCTGGCAGGTTAGTTACAACATTGCATGGTTCTGGTAGGTTAGTTACAGCATTAGTGCTTGATTGCATTACTGTGTTCACAGTGTAACATGCTGCGTGTAACATGCTTCGTGTTGACAGTGCTGCGTGTAACATGCTTCGTGTTGACAGTGCTGCGTGTAACATGCTTCGTGTTGACAGTGCTGCGTGTAACATGCTTCGTGTTGACAGTGCTGCGTGTAACATGCTTCGTGTTGACAGTGCTGCGTGTAACATGCTTCGTGTTGACAGTGCTGCGTGTAACATGCTTCGTGTTGACAGTGCTGCGTGTAACATGCTTCGTGTTGACAGTGCTGCGTGTAACATGCTTCGTGTTGACAGTGCTGCGTGTAACATGCTTCGTGTTGACAGTGCTGCGTGTAACATGCTTCGTGTTGACAGTGCTGCGTGTAACATGCTTCGTGTTGACAGTGCTGCGTGTAACATGCTTCGTGTTGACAGTGCTGCGTGTAACATGCTTCGTGTTGACAGTGCTGCGTGTAACATGCTTCGTGTTGACAGTGCTGCGTGTAACATGCTTCGTGTTGACAGTGCTGCGTGTAACATGCTTCGTGTTGACAGTGCTGCGTGTAACATGCTTCGTGTTGACAGTGCTGCGTGTAACATGCTTCGTGTTGACAGTGCTGCGTGTAACATGCTTCGTGTTGACAGTGCTGCGTGTAACATGCTTCGTGTTGACAGTGCTGCGTGTAACATGCTTCGTGTTGACAGTGCTGCGTGTAACATGCTTCGTGTTGACAGTGCTGCGTGTAACATGCTTCGTTTTGACAGTGCTGCGTGTAACATGCTTCGTGTTGACAGTGCTGCGTGTAACATGCTTCGTGTTGACAGTGCTGCGTGTAACATGCTTCGTGTTGACAGTTCGTGCGTGAGATCGACAACGAACGCAGGGCTCGGCTGCTGCAGTTCGTGACGGGGACCTGCCGTGTGCCGGTGGGGGGCTTCTCCGAGCTCATGGGTGAGTCAATGTCATGTTAAGATAACAGAAAACTAGTTATTACAATTCTGAACTTGTTTATTATCTAAAAAAATCTAGTTAATACTCTTGAGAACTTGTTTTTTATCTTAAAAAACTAGTTAATACAACAGAGAACTTATTTATTATCTAAATAACTTGTTGATGCACTAAAAATCTTTTTAACACACTAGAAAAAATTACATATTTTCTGTATCCTGATCAAGGTGGAATTCTACACATAAACTATCCGATAATAAAAGAAAACTGTTAACTTAATAAAAAATAGTGTTTGCTTCTCTGTGCAACGTGAAATTCTACATAACATCAGATTCAGAAACAATTGTATCCCATTTTTTTTCTTTTGTGTAAATGGAAACTTGGCCAACGAAGTTGTTGGGCTGTTCAAAGCATAAGTTTCAATAGGTTGGGAATGCACTCTACTATTACTCTGGTCTCATGAAGTGTTAATGATCCACATCTTTCTTTATCACTCTAATATACGAAGATCATTTTCATCCATACATAGTATATATGATCAAATATCATGTACCTACACCGCACATGTACAGACTGTCACCACCGTGATGTTTAAGTATTATCTAGATCCCGTTACTGTTGTAGGGTAACAGATCCGTTTAACCTCTTTCTTCTTTTGTATTAATTTCCATTTAACAGCTGAAAACTCCGCATTTTTCACATTTCATTATAATTCGATTTTCTGTTCAATAATTCTTTCCCCTCCTTCCCCAAAAGTATGACCAGAGCTGAAGCTTCTTTCCAAAACCGTCAAATTTCTAGTGGTAGACTTATCGAAGTGGCGGTATCATGAACTGTTTACTGATGGATATAAATGGTTGGCGGTATCATGAACTGTTTTGTGACGGATATAAATGGTTGGCGGTATCATGAATCAGGAGTGATGGAGAAGCTTACCTTCGCCATCGAGGAAACAGAGGGATTCGGTCAGGAGTGATTGAGAAGCTTACCTTCGCCATCGAGGAAACAGAGGGATTCGGTGAGGTGTGATCACGTCATACGTAACAACCTAATTCAGTTCAGCTCCGAGAACTACAACAATTTTAACTCCCATGCCAATTTGCACAGAGCAGCCATCACTTCAAATGTCTGCCTTCGCGTTATTCTGGGACAACATTTACCAATGGTTGCATTATTTACTGGAGATTTTACAATTTTGCTGCGCTGAACAACAAATTCTATTTCTTTTGTCATGTTCAAGCTAATTTTTTTCTTTGTGAATGATCGGCTGGGCTAAACATTCATATTTCAAGTGTTTAGACAAAGTGGAAGTGTTGGCTCAAAACTGAGATTTTCTGTATTTATATACTATTAATATCAATGGTCGACATGATGGCTGGAACGTGTGTGCTCAAGCTGTGGCTATGTCCACCGGAGAAATGGTGGCGTATTAAAAATAAATTTGTGCAGTGTCATGCCAAACTGTGTTGAACCTGTTATTGCAAGTTTCAGGAGTGTATGTATAAAAGTTTTTTTTCCAAGTTAATTTTTGCTAGAGAATTGTTCTGCAAAAGTGGCAAATGTCAACCATGTTTCCATGTCTTGACAAAGCTATTTTTATTCTGGCAACTCCATGCCACTCTTGCGTGTGACAAGACTAATGAACTGAACTTTATTTCCATGTAATTTTTTTTGTAATTAAGCAGCAGGAATATGTCTTGCCATACCAAACTTACATTTTGATTCGTGGTAATATATGCAATTGACTTTTCTAGCAATACTAAGGAATTACAAGACTTCAGCGCTGCTAAACAAGTCTCGATCTACTGGTGGAGCAATCCGACACATTTTCTCCAGCTTGCACTACTTTATTTTCTCCAGTCTTTCACCCCATCCCTCTCCTCTCTTCTCCCCCTCCATCCTCTCTATTCCTCTACCTCTCGCTTCTCTTCCTCTTCACCCCCACCCCTCTCTTCTCCCCCTCCATCCTCTCAATTCCTTAACCTCTCACCTCTCTTCTTCCAGTAAAATATAAATTGTTTAGAGTGTTTGTTGAAATATTTTAACGCTATTCATTGCAAGCCTTAGTTTAATCATTTATAGCTTAATATTTGACTTTATTCCGACTGATAACAAATCAGGAACTACGTGTTAGCAGCTCGGGACCTGTTATGTGTGCGCACTTTTACAAATGAATATCCCAATGATTAGTTGATTAGTAAAAGATTTCCTATTATATATAGGAAATACGTATATTGTGTTATATATATTGTGTTGGCTAATTCTGTACCCATAATTTGATGTGACATGGAGGTTGTCTGAACATGTGTCATTTCAATTCTATTTATTCGTTTACTAATAAATATGTGGGAATCTGTTTATTGCAACAATATCTGTGTTCTGTGAGTGATGTGTTGTTTTAAACGTATGTTCCTAATGATATCTATGCATTGGCCTCACATATTTGCTATATATTTTGCATGTTTCTATCCAGTCTATCGGTTTCTCGCACTCTGAGTTATCTGTTCATTGCTTGTTAAAAGAATTTTCTTTCTGAGAGAATTACTTGACTTACTAATCTAATTTCCCTTAAATATCTTTCGGTAATTACATCAGGATATTTGAATGCCACAAATATTGCTACGCCATGGCGAGAACCTGTCGCTCCAGCCAAGATTGCGATTATAAATTATCATGGAGAAAAAACTTACGGCATCGTTCGGCTAGTGACAGTACCTTTAGCTTTCACGACTTTAGATATGAAAATTATTGGCATTTGTCAGATATACCAATAAACAAAGGGTTATATAAGAATATTTTCAGATGCCGAGTGCTGTAAATAAAAGGATAGACTTCGCTACACTAATCACTTTCCACTAGTTATTGTGATTTTTTTTTTTGCCGTTTTGTGTGACAATGAATGAGCCAAATTTGAATATCAGATTTCAGCATTGTTCAGTATAAGAAAAGACATTGTTAGAAACTGGGGGGACATATTTGCGTTGTTGTGTGCCTCTGTATGAAGCTTGTACTTCATTTATATTCCTTCGAATTTATTAAATTATTTTTATTGACTATTACTAAAGTGTTTTGGAAGGATATATGACTTGCTTCTATCGATTTATCTAAACCTATCTCCTTGTTTTAGATTAAGTTATATTTGTGAATTTTTTATTATATTTTCCTCATTGTTTAGCTTATTACAATTGTTTATCTTTTCTGGATATAATTCTTGAATAAGGTGGAGTATAAACGCTTCTAAAATTGGTTGCAGCTCAACAAAATGAACGTTTTCTCTTGGCTATGTTAAGAAAGAGCGTCACACAAACTGTGTAAGTGCCGGCAGCCCGTATGCAAATGTATAAATTGAACATAGTTAATGAATTAGCAAACATTATTCAGTGCTATGCGTGGTGGCAGTCTCGCGATCCAAGGAAGACGAGGCTCATACACGGCATCTCGGTGGCGTTAGATCATATCTCGTCTGAAAACCAAAACATCCTTTTTAGCGCATTTTCTCATTTATGGAGAAAATGCACTATTGTGCGCTCGCCAGCCCGTCTGTCTGTCCGTCTGTCCGTGACCTCAAGTTTTCGTCGACGAGAAAATGCGCTCTCTGTCACTCACTACAGTGAGTACTGAGTTACATTTTTTTTCTTGGTAAATCTTCTATTACGCGTTACTCAATGATGCTCTCAAGCGTAAAAATTTCTCTCTTAATGAAGACAGAGCTGCAACAATTTGTACATGGTTTCAAAGCCTTGACACAATACACATGTAACAATCCAGTTATTATGATGCCCGTCAGTTCACCGTTTAGTTGCGCCGAGATTCAAGTGCTCCGAATTCGAGTGAAATGAACTCGTTTAAGTTCATCTAGATCGCGTAGGCTTGAAGCTTCTCACTTGCAATGAATAGCAAAGTTAGGCCGGACCATTTTACAATTGTGTATTGCTGTGGCTTATTTTGCATGTCCATGCAGACGTCTATTTCTTTAGTTTGTTAGTCCGGCGTGGATGTGCTTATATATTTTGCAATTTGTTATACCTGGTTAATATTCAGTGACATATCTCTCTCGTATGCGCCTAACATTTAAATAAATGTTCTGACAGGAATTATATGGTGGTTACTAATTTCTACTGCCAAAAATCATAAAAAATTAAAAACTTCTTCGAGCGACTCGGTCGTGACGTTGCCGCCAGGCCTGTACTGCTTATCTTAACAATATTTTATGTAGAATTTTGACCTGGATACATTTTGTCTTGCATTTGTACATGTCTTTCTGTTAGTACGCTCCAAAGATGATATATAAATTTTTATTTTATGAATTATGTAGCATGAATGAAAAATGAAGGTGTAGGTGATGGTCGTGGCGCCTCGTGACCAGCACGCAACCATTCAGCGTCTGCCACGCGTTGTATATATAACTACATTTATTAGTGTAGTTAGGCAGAAGTTCTTCATTTATACAGGTTTGGTTGAAGACCAGAGCGTACTTTTTATTTACGATTTTCTTATTGTTCTTTTCGATAAGCCGAACGAAATTTCTAGCTGGAGCTTCTCTGATATTTGAAATTTCTTTGTCAATCGTTCTGTTTGCATACCCGTTGTTGACAAGAATTTGTTTGCAGGTCCGGAGTTCAGTTTTTAAGTCACGAGCGGATGTATAGGTCTTGAACGCTCGATGGATGAGAGCACGTATGGTGCTGATTTTGTAGCGTTGGGGACATTCGCTTTCTTGGTTCAGGACTTTTCCGACGTCTGTAGGTTTCCACTGCAATAAAATGTCATTCGGTAATCTACTTTTTGATCTCCAAGCTCCAGCTAGAAATTTCGTTCGGCTTATCGAAAAGAACAATAAGAAAATCGTAAATAAAAAGTACGCTCTGGTCTTCAACCAAACCTGTATAACTACATTTGTGAATATATTGTTATCAAGTCGGCGTGTCTCATTCTACCTTCTAAATGTCTGTTATACTTCAGTAAAATGGCATACATTTTTATTTAAGAAAAATCAACGAGTGTTTCGTCCAAATTATGTGCCTTCGTTCTTCAAGAAATGTGGTCACAACACCTCATCTTCCTTCAGTATCAACAGGTCACAGCTTGCGTAAGTTCAAATAGATTTATGGCTCCGAACTGCCACCTAAATTATTCACAATCCATGGCATGCTGAGCTGGGCACCTTCATGCAACATACAGGGTGCATTATGAAAGTAATGAGCATTTACCCGGAAAATAACATTTATTGTTCGTAATTTGTACAAATGTTCAATATTCTTCAAAATACATTACTCCTGCATCACTACACTTACGGAGACGTGTTTGCCGCGCTTGAAAGGCACCCTAAAACTCCTCGACTGGAATGCCTCTCATGAACGTTGCAACATGGTGTTGGATGTTTTCCACGGTTTCCCAATAGTTTCCTTTAATCTTTCTCTTGAGTCGCGGAAACAAAAAGAAGTCACATGGAGCTCAACCGGGACTGTAAAGGGGTGAGGGATCATCGGGGTGTTGCTCTGGGTCAGGAAGTTGGTAATGATGAAAACTGTGTGGCTGGTAGCATTGTCATGGTGGAGCTTAGTATAGTAAAGTAGTATAGTATCTTCGGCATTGAAGAATTGGCCTGTCGCCGATTCTGATACTTTTCTTGACTTGACTGGCCTTTAGATCAAATATTTTCAACAGACGGTTGACTGTGTCTTTAATGTCAGCCTTCGCGCGCGCGATTCTGCGTTTCAATCTACATAGCAGCGCTACATTTCAATCTACTTAGAGCTGGGCAACGCAACTTTGAAATGTAGCGGCCGCTACCGCTGCCGCTACAGTAAAATGTAGCGCCGCTACATTAGCGCTACAATGGCCAAAATTATTGAAAATCTCTAAATATTTTTTGTTCTGCTATTGGAATTTACTCATAAACATTTAATGATAATAAAACATTTTCAAAACATATCAATGCAACTTTATTGCAATTAACCTAACCGAACTAGTACGGGTTAGATACAGTAAATAAAAGTTACAGTTATTTTTATGTTTTACCTTCCCTACATGGATGTCTACTTTAATCTAATAATCTCAAAAATTATCCACATATACATATAAAAATTAGTCTTTTATTTGTATATATATGTGGATTATTTTTGTATTGTGTGGATTATTTTTATTTTTGTATTGTATTTTGTATATGTGTGGATTGGTAGATTAAAGTAGACATCCATGTAGGGAAGGTGAAACATAAAAAGGACAGCCTAACCCAGTGGTGGCCCAGTGGTTAAAGTTCAGAGTACCAAGATTGGCGCAGAGAGGCGCGGGTTCGATCCCAGCTCTGTGCGCCAGTTTCTGGTCAGAATCGGCAAGGAGGCCGGGCGGTTAAGCACAGCAGAATTGTAGCAGTGAGTTGCGAGTTCGAGACCGCAAAATGCTGTGAATGTTCTGCGATGTTAAGAATCGGCGACAGGCCTACGGCCTAATAACGCTGAAACCGCTATAACCATTCCCTCCATAACCTTGCCGACTAAACTAGTGAGACTAACTGGCCTATAATTACCAGGATTTGCTTTATCTCCGTTCTTAAACAAGGGTGTGACCTGAGCGTCCCTCCAATCATCTGGAATAACTCCCTCTTGTAGTGACTTTTCAAAAATCATAGATAACGGAGCCGAAAGTTCCCGAACCAACTCCCTCAAAACTCGAGGATGAAGTCCATCCGGTCCCGGTGACTTATTTGGATTAAGTGCTTCTAGTCTCCTGGCCACATCTGCTCTGTCGATCACCACATCAGTCAGATAAGAATCAAAATGCCCTGCCTCACAAGAAGGTATGCATGATAAGTCTTCGGCAAAAAACACACTGCTAAAAAATTTATTAAGAACATTTGCTTTCTCATCATCAGATGAAACCTTACGACCCTTATCACAAAGGTCGGCAACACTATCCTTTGTTTTCATCTTAGACCTCGTGTAGGCAAAAAAAACATTTCGGGTTCTTCTTAGCATCCGCTGCCACTTTTTTCTCGTGGTCCCTTACTGCGTTTCTACATGCCTTTTTGGCCTGATTACGAGCCCTTGTGTAAAGTAAATAATCCTTTCCATCACGTGTTCCATGTATTTACTGTATGCCTGTTTCTTTCTCTTGATTTTTGCTGCTACGCTGTCTTGAATCCAAGGCACTTTCTTCTTTGCATGACCTGTCCCCAACTTGGGTATGCACTGCTCCATAGCCTCCAAGACCCCACTCTTCACTGCACTCCATGCCTGACATACATTCATGTCCTTCATCCTGTGTTCCAGGTTTTTAATTCCAAACGCCCTCCGAAGCGCCTCATAGTCTCCCCTTGCAAAATTTCAACGCTCAACACTGCTCTTCTTCTGATCTGTGTAACATTTAACCCCAAACAGCAGTGACTGATGAGTGATGATGACTCTTGCCCAGCGGCCAGCGGTGCCTGATGTCTGACGTCTATATATGATATAGTTGATGCTGAAGGAATAGTTTTCTGTTAGAAAATTTTCCATTCTCTTGAAGAAGTAGAGGGTTAACTATGCAATATTTTCATACGTCATAGCCTAGGGGCCTAATATTGGAAATATTATTCTAAGCTAACCATTGATGTTTCGTGCTGCGATTGCGACATCTTCAAAAGTGTTCCGGTATTAGAGAAAATAAGATGCCTTCATTGAAGTCAGCCTACAGCCTGTAATCAATCTTACGAATGAATTATACAGGATAAACTTTGTGCAATGGGGAACTGACCGAACTGTCAATACACAGTTTGGAAATTTTATGAACTACACTAGGACTGCTGCTCACATTTAGCCTTCCACTTTAGCCGACGGAAAATATCAATATGATGGTTCTATCTTCTCATTCTGAATAGATATTCAAATTTATTTATGCTGCGAATGTGAATGAATTTATTTATCTTCAATGTGTGCAACAGACAACAGTGCAACCAGAAGGGTACGTACATCTGGAAGTATGTGATTGACCAGTAAAAGACATTGTGCAAGAGATTTTTTCAAGTACTTTTGTGAGGAATCGAAGCGGGACAGATATCTTTCAGGATGAATAGGAAGATGAAGTAATCATTATATTGATATTTTCTGTGAAGGTTGATTTGCGAGACACAAATCCTGTTGTTGGCCATGTTTTTCTGGGTTAATTTCAAGCAGTAAACAACATTTCTGTGGAATTCTCTTTTGCGTTATCCTCAAAATGCCTCGAGAATCGCCGGAGCGGTCCCTCAAACTAATGTTGACCAATAGTGATTTCCTGAAATAATTAGAAGTGCTACACATTCTTCTCTGAAAATAAAACTTTTAAAAACATCTATTATTATACGTTAATACCAGACTTAAGATTACTGTTATTTTGCTACGGTGTATTTAGGGTCAAAGATTGCTTTACAATTTATTTTTCTCACAATTTAAAAATTAAATTAATTAAGATAAAAAATAATTTAAAGCTAATTTTTCTGACTTATTGTTTGAAAATATCTGATTTTCATTGCATTCTTATTATTAATTTTTGATGCATCGTGAGTGAACGAAGTCTTTGAAATTAAGTGAGCAATGTTGTAAACCATGGTTGAATGTATTAATTCAACCATGGTTGTAAACTGCTTGCACCGCAGCCAAAGTCGCTCAGCATGGCGGTATCTGGCAACTCACTTGTTCGATGTCGTCACTCGTCTGGAACGCGTACAGACAGCCCGTGATCAGCCTCGCCATGGCTTCAGTTAAAGCTATTTCAACATTTTATTGGCACGCTTCAGTTAATTGTAATACAGTTCAGAAAATAATAATAAGTAGTAAATATATAATTGGATAATTTTAGTAAATTACAATGAACACAAGTAACTTCGTAAAAAATATTTATAAAGTATTTGCCTGTCGACAGTGGGTCGCGCACGGGCGGGCGCGGGCTTTTCAAGACAAGACGAGTGCGAGAGGCTGAGAGCGATTGTTCTGCATTCGGTTCCTATTTTTTGGAACAACACAAGTGACAAGAGGGCATGTTTTAGTGTTTCGTTTGATGGTTGTTCTATTTACTTATGGAAGAATAATGAAGGAATACCAACGGCAACAGTTACGGAATTAATTTGTTCTATCATATTTATTACTTTTTTGGTAGACACATTTTTACAGTCATTTTTGCGTTAAGAATTTGTAATATATTACTAGAAAATTTGCACTATATGTATTTTCTGCTGTAATAAAAGTATTTAAAAACTTTAGTGTATCATGTTAGTTTTTGTTGTCCTACGCTACTCGATTCTCGGTGCCTCGAGGCTCGAAGTGCTCAACTAATGTCTTGACTCTTGATTCTAGAAGATTCCGTCATGGGTCCTGCTGTCGGACAGACGTGTGTCTTTAGCTGTTCGGTTGTTAGAGTACTCGACGCCATTCGTTCGTTTTCCCTTATAATTTGAAGAGAATTGACATCTGATAATTGTTTTTTGTGTGGGCCTTATTTGCAGCAAATCACATATTCATACGTTCTATTAGTTTTCCTAATTTATTCAGTGTTGGCTACTTATTTTTTTTCTTCGTTCTCCGCCCATGAGCGGCTGAGCGTGTGCTGTGCTGCCATGGGCCCATAGTGGCAAAGCAGAGAGTTTTTTAGACTCTCCCTCAAGTTCATTTTTTAGTCCTACAAGTTGACCAGTAAAGTATCCTGGATACCAGCATTATCATACTTAAGAAATTGGTTCAAATCTTGAGTAAATGAGGAAATTAAATATGAACTGATTCTAAAAAAGCTCTTGTTTGCCACTATGCATGGGCCCATGGCGGCATGGCACATTGGCACTAACCCTTGTTGTGTGGGGCCCAGTGGGAGTGGGGGTGAGTGGTGAAGTGCCTGTAAACAAAAATCATGTTTGCATTTCCACAAATGCAACACAAACACTAATTAGTCAAGGTCTGAAGGTCCTACAGGCTACAGCTACAGTCCTAATCAAATCAGTTGGTCTAAATGCTTGCACATTTCTTCAAAATCCTGTTGAGCGAGCTGGCTCTAGGCCTTACGCCGCCTTAGCCTGCTTAGAGACACTGCCTATGGCAGATATTCTGATATTAAGGTGAGAAGTTGAGAACTAGCTAACTTGAGGAGACACTTGGTGGTGGTAGAGTTGACATTAATTTCTAATTCAGACCTGAGCACTCTCCTTGAAGTCACAAAGGTTTAACCTGGCAGGTCAGTTGCTTTCAACCTGGTACTGACAGCTGACACTTGAGTGAGTGACTTGTATAGGCTGTTAGCGGAGTGATTGGTCCACCTTTGGTGGGAATCTCAGAACTTCTGGAGTTGGCAAAGGCAGGCTCTTTGAAGATCAAGGAAATAGTATGACTTTGACTTCCATGGATGATGGATGATGGCGCTACATGCTCTAAAAAAAGCCTTAATGCAGCGGGCGCTACCGCTACACCAACTAGATTGTAGCGGGCGCTACTGCTACCACTACAGTAAAATTTAGCGCTGCTACATTAGTTGCTACAATGGCCAAAATTATTGGAAATCTCTAAATATTTATTGTTCTGCTATTCATGCAGGTAGCTATCCAGGAACCAGGATAGTAGGCTACCTACTTTACTGCATTATTCTGCATCCTGAAACAGAAAGGAATGTGAAAGGAATGAAACGGAAAGGAAAGCAGAGAGTTTTTTAGACTCTCCCTCAAGTTCATTTTTGAGTCCTATAAGTAGACAAGTAAAGCATAGTGGCAAAGCAGAGAGTTTTTTAGACTCTCCCTCAAGTTCATTTTTGAGTCCTATAAGTAGACTAGTAAAGTATCCTGGATACCAGCATTATTATACATAAGAAATTGGTATAAATCTGAAGTAAAGGAGGAAATTAAAAATGAACTGATTCTAAAAAATCTGTGCTTTGTCACTATGGTTTTAGTGACAACCATCATATGTTTTGGGGAAATGAATCATAGTTTAGGTTAATTACTTTTCATTGTATGATGCTTGATGGTTGGTGCACAATTCTATAAATGACATTCTTGATTTTATGCACTATTTTGTGATGACCGATGTCTGATGATACACTAATTTTTATAAGTGAAATTCTTATCACTGAGCAAGGTAAATGTAATCAAAATTCTTTGCTGTTAGTCAATTTTTTTTGTTAACTGGAGCCTTTGCTAACCGAGGTTCTCCTGTAAATGCGGTTATAGCCTATAGGGGTGTCCCTTTACTCCGACTCCCTTATTACCCTGGCGGCTGGCGCCTGGGGGTGGGGGGGGTGTCCCTTATTACCCCATTGCACGGAAATGGCTGCCCCTTTTTTTAAATGAGATAGGCAAATTCCATCAATTGCGTAAATTATTGCGTTTTCAAGCCAACACCTGTGTGCAACTTTTATGTAAGTAAAATTTTTTAATACAGTGAAAATTTTTTTGCTACAGACATTAGTAGAGATACTTTTCCAAAATCTCACTTTTCACACTTTTTTTCAGCGATTCTTTAGAGATAGTAAATGTATGATTCCTTAACTAGCTTTATACATAATAGATAGTAAAAATGTTGAAGTTTATGCCACTATTTTTAGTTTTGTAATATTTTGATCGGTTTTATCTGCTACAACATTTCTACAAAATGTATTAGGTATGTCTTGATTTACCCCGCCCACCCAATATTACCTGTTTGATGGTAGCAAATGTATGATTTTTTAACTTGCTTAATGCTACGTAGATATGAAAAATGTAGAACTTGTGCCACTATTTTTAGTTTTGCAGTATATTAAATAGTTTAGCTGCTACAACATTTCTACAAAATGTTGTAGGACTGTCCCTTATTATCCCACACATCCTTTGTTACTTTGGCTGATGGTATCTTCCGTGAGGCAATAAAAACATGCATATTTTTTAGCATCAAATTCATTGTTCCATTGATGAGGACGTCAAATTCATTGTCCCAAAGATGCCTCGGTACAATCAAGAAAAGTGGCTTATGCCCATTAAGGCCATTATACTTCTCCTTGAATCATGACTTATTATCAATATTGTCAATGGCAAATAATTGAACCAGACATATGGGCATTACAACTGCCATATGTGATTTAAACAGGCTGTAGGTATGTTTTAACACAGTTTTCATCAATTGATCAATAGTTTTTGATCAGCCATGGCTGCCTATTTCAGTTCAAGATGGCTTGATGGAAAGCCTGAAAAGATGCCACTGTTGCAGCCTAAAAAAATTGTACCTCATGGTCTGGTCTGTGGTATTCAGCTAAACATTGTTTCATAAAGCTGCATAACCTATTTTAGTTTTAGTCATCAACAATGTGATGAAAATGGCACCACAAATTTTGGAAAAAACTGTGGGATCTCTGTAGGACCTTAATAAAATATGTTGACTGGATGTCTTTGGGTTGATAGAGGTTAATTATTGATTTGGGATTTGTTTACAAATTTTCTTATCAAGCCATTTTTGTTCAGTTAAAATATTGATTGGTTTAGATTAGGTACCTTGAGATCATGTGATTTTCATTGCTACTGTGTTTTTGTGTAAAATTTTAAGTAGATCTTGTGTAAAAAAGACATTTTTTATCAATGCACAAAATGTGAATTTTTCTCCAAGCCTCTATTTTTTACAGATGAACAGGACCCAGAAGAACAAGGCCACGGAGTGCTCATCTTGGTCTGTTGAAGGCTAAACTAGCCAAGCTCAAGCGAGAGCTTATCACCCCCAAGGGAGGTGGGGCTGTAAAAATTATTACATTTACCATATAAAATATGGGCAGGCTTATTGTTTCAGAAGTTATTTTATTAAGATAACTTGTTCAGGGAGCATTGACAATGTTTTTATAGTCAGGAAAATTCACATGCAAAGAAAAACTTTCATCTTCTTTACAAGCCACATTGTGGCTGGCATAACCTTATTTTTAATCTCAACTGGTTATGCTTTAAGATCATGCTTAAGTATTAGAATTAATCTCTAAAAAACTTTCTTATGGGAACTTTCGGAACTTTCCTAAAGTGAAGTTTAGAATTTCAGCCAAACTGTTATTGTGTAGGTAATGTCTTTGGTGAAAAATAATTTGCATTCTTGTTTTTTGCTCCCTTTTCCAGGATTCCCTTCAGTTGGGAAGTCTACTCTGCTGAGTAACTTGGCTGGGGTTTACTCTGAAGTTGCTGCTTATGAGTTTACAACTCTTACTACTGTGCCTGGCAGCATCAAGTTCAAGGGGGCCAAAATACAGGTAAATATGCAGGCTGGACTGAACTTTGACTTGAATTTATTATCCAACAAATAATGCAATATTATGAAGTACTTGTATATTTTCTACGTCAGTAGAGTGACGCAGGAAACATTTATTACTAATTGTTTCTTGAAACATAAAAAAGTGCTAATTATTTTCTTCCATTAATTTATTCATTTATTTGGTTTTTATTCCAAATATAATTTTTTTAACTCTCACTTTGTAATTAGAGTGAAACTATTAGCTATAGTGGATACTTTGGTGTATTCTAAAATATATATACGTGTACTAAAATGTGAACAATTAAAGTTAGCAAGTAGATTTTACAACATTTTATTCATCTGTGTTTTAATTGCATTTCTCTTTAGAGCATGAAACAAATTTAATTTCTTTCATATAGTGCGCCGCATAATAAATTTCCTCTGTGTTCACTCCTACTAATCTGTATTAAAATGCCACCCCTACTGTGCAGCTCTTGGATCTTTCTGGCATCATTGAGGGCGCCAAAGATGGCAAATTCTGTGACCTTTGCACCATTTAGAACTGAATGCTACTTCTACTGTGCAGCTGCTGGATCTTCCTGGCATCATTGAGGGCGCTAAAGATGGCAAATTCTATGATCTTTGCACCATTTAGAACTAAATGCCACTTCTACTGTGCAGCTGCTGGATCTTCCTGGCATCATTGAGGGCGCTAAAGATGGCAAGGGTAGAGGCAAGCAGGTCATTGCCGTGGCCCGCACGTGTTCCCTCATCTTCATTGTCCTGGACGTGCTCAAGCCCCTGCAGCACAAGCGGCTCATTGAACATGAACTGGAAGGTTTTGGCATGCGACTCAACAAGGTTCTACTCTAAAATGTTCTTTATTTTGACGTGACTTGATCATCATCTTTTTATTTATAATGTATGAGAGAAGCAGCAAAGAATAAAAAATTTTGTTGAGAAAAAGCTGCTACTTCAAAGTCATTTTTAGTTTTTAGGGAAAACAGCAGCAAAGTTAAAATTTTTTTTTTGCTTGACTTCAATACTTTGCTCTAGATAGGATATCATATATTTTTATATTATAGAAATTGTTCCAAATAATGTTTTGGTAAGCATCTAGAGCAGAATGTTTTGGTCATGAATTTTTATTTAATGTGCCTTCGTCTTTCCTGAAAGCCCGATCACCTGTGGCATTTTTTTACATTTCTTTGTTAGCAGGCAGCAGCTTTATGTAGTAATGTCCAAAGTTACATTAAATTAATCTCGGACAGAGCCCTCCTGACATCACCTTCAGAAGAAAAAAGGAGGCGTGAACCTCAACGCTGTTGTCGCTCAGTCTGAACTTGACGCCGAGCTTGTCAAGGTCAGTTTTGAGTTTGTCACAAAATTTAATGAATTATTTGTAATGCATTTATTTGACGTTTCATGTTGCCATTAAGAATTTATTGCTTTTAATGGAGCTGAGAAAATTTTAAACTGCTTGTGGTGGTGTAGTTTTAGAAGAGCATAATACTCTACCTCTGATTTGCATTGATTTGTTTTAGTTAAAAGCGCAAAAATTGTGATTACGCGAGTAAAAAAAATGCTGCACTGCAGTGTAGATAGTTCATTCTGATCAAGGAATTCTGTAGAATGAAATATTTTTTAAGCCTAATAGCTTGAATTATAGGTGCACCACTTCAATTTTTTCAAAAGTTTGCTTCAAACAATGCTGCAGCTTGTAGCATAAATGATGTTTTAGCTATTAAAAGCTAATAGGTATGTAATAATACTGACTGATACTAACATGTAATAATTGTGTTGTGTTCAGATACTTTGAGCGGAATACAAGATCCACAATGCGGACGTTATTCTGCGCTACGATGCCACCGCTGACGACCTCATCGATGTTATTGAAGGCAACCGCGTCTACGTGCCTTGCCTCTACATCCTCAACAAGATAGGCATGTCTTACATGTTCCTTTAGTCTACGTGCCTTGCCTCTACATCCTCAACAAGATAGGCATGTCTGACATGTTCCTTTAGTCTACGTGCCTTGCCTCTACATCCTCAACAAGATAGGCATGTCTGACATGTTCCTTTAGTCTAGATGCCTTGCCTCTACATCCTCAACAAGATAGGCATGTCTTACATGTTCCTTTAGTCTACGTGCCTTGCCTCTACATCCTCAACAAGATAGGCATGTCTTACATGTTCCTTTAGTCTACATACTTTGCCTCTACATAACAAGATAGGCATGTCTCACATGTTCCTTTAGTTCTTTTAGTTCAAGTGAATTGTTGAGCTTTTTTATTTTAGTTCGAGAGATGTGCATTAAATTGCTTGAACACTTTAGAAGTTAGGGAGAATACAAGAAATTGGCCCTTAAAATGTTCATATAGCTTTTCTAAGATGGATTGCTGTGTTTGATTGCTTAGAATAATTGAACTCTGTGATTCAATTTTGCAAACTCTATCAATGTTCAGCAAAGAATATCAATTATTATGTGCTTCAAATACGTAACCCTTCAACTGTACCTACTTTTAAAGATTCCAGATTGTCATTGTATAATGTATATGCACAGAAAATGATTAATCATCGTATAATGTATATGTGCAGAACATGATGATCATCGTATCCCCTCAGGGGGGACTTCTGACGCTTGTCTGTGCGCGTCAGAAGTCCCGCTGCCTCCAACTCATTAGCCTGCCTCGCTGCCTCCAACTCATTAGCCTGCCTCGCTGCCTCCAACTCATTAGCCTGCCTCGCTGTCTGCCTCTAACTCATTACCCTGCTTTGCTTATTCTCACTCATTAACTTCACTGATCATCCTAGCTCATTAACTTGGTCTGAACACCCTACCTCAGTAACCTTGTCATAACAGCCTACTTAAAACCTGAATTAGACAGTAATTGTTCAAATTTAGTCATATTACCAATATAGTTATAGTTCAATATTGTGATGTCAATGTGTGATGTGTATGGTGCAGCAAATTTTGTGAAGCTGTACGTATGGCTTAGAAAATAGCCATATGAAATAGTATATGGTGCATGAAATATAAATAAATCTAGAGTGCATTTAGTGTGAAGGGTGTAGAAAAAAAGTATATATATATGAAATTGTATATA
Source organism: Hyalella azteca (assembly GCF_000764305.2). Lineage (NCBI taxonomy): Eukaryota > Metazoa > Arthropoda > Malacostraca > Amphipoda > Hyalellidae > Hyalella > Hyalella azteca. The sequence continues at coordinate 25,616 of NW_025937944.1, read as the reverse complement.
TGGTGCATAAGATATATACAAATCTATCTTGCATATAGTAGCGTATATGGTGTGTTGGAACCCCCTCCGTGGGTCGTGGGTCCCCTTTTTCCCCTCACTTTGGCCCTTCTCACAGCCTGTCTCTTATACACATCCCCACTACCCCGTCCCCCCCACTACCCCGTCCCGGCAAACGGAACCTGACAAGAATTTCNCGAGTACGAATGCAATCAAATGGACAGAGAACAACAGTATAGAGATAAGAAGTTACTGTCGGGAATGCGGGCTGCTGCTGCAGGTTGCGCATCAAGCATCAGACTCGCACAGCGAGCTCTAGCGCATCTCTTGAAAGAGAAAGTGGACGTGAAGCTCCAAGAGATGGTAACTAATTTCAGAATACACTCGACATCTGTTAAATGTTACAAGTATGACTCGTACAGGTACAAACATGAGCACGTTTATTATTATTATAGTTACAAACTTGAACATTTTTATTATTATAGGTACAAACATGAACGCTTTATAAAATTATTTTAGGCGGATGTCGGCCTCACGTCACGCCATGACTATTAGTCTAAAGTAAAAAGAAGCAGAGATAACGGTGTATTTGTCCTCTAGATTGCACGTTAAAAGATATTTTGTGTCCACAAATTCCGGGAAGTGGTCAGAAGATGATGTGTAGTGAATAAACAAGTTGGAACTCGTAAGAATTTGAACGGAATTTTTTTAACTAACATTCCTTGAAAAAATTGCTGAAGCAAAACCACCTAGAATAAAATTGAAGCCAAAAGTCTTTTTGGCCGTCAATTGTGACGCCCTAACATTGTTACCAACTATGGACGTAACCCCGGCACTGATCAGTTCAGTTATTTATGCATTAGTTACACAGAACCACCATTATTCCGACTGTCGTATGCATCAGTGGTAGATTGCTAAGGCCGGTCGTCGACTGCGACATCCAAAACCCGTTTCTATGTTAAACTGTGCCAATGAGTTATAATTCTATATGATGAAAGGAAATTTTATCTCAATATTTCATATTGATAAGAGTTCTCTTCATATACTCAAACAGATAATCAATATTTATAAAATGAGACTTTTGAAATGGATTATCACTAAATAAAAATATAAGCGGCAAGTGACGAGGTAAAAATTTAATGGAAATAAGCTCAAAGTTTATCCAAATTTACAATATTTTTTCATTGATTCAATGTAATAAACGGTTATAAATTTGACCCTACCATAACACGTACGAATAGGAACGGAGCAAAATGTGCCTAATAAAAGTATGTGAGGCGAAGGACTCGACCAGGCATCATCACATGAAGCCTATGCAACATCACGTCAACGAGCACCGACCAAGAAGGCTCGCACCTCGGCTTTATTCACACTCACGAGTCCGGCTGTTTTGGTTCATCTTGAACTGCTTCTCTCCTGAAACCTGCACCACAATTCGTTAGCCCCAAATAACACCAATTCAAGAAACATTATACATTATGACGTTAATATAGTAAGAAATTCTATATGGTTGAAAATTTTGAGGTGTAATTGACACCTAAGTTTCAAGACAACAGCGTATGTCAATGTTTTGTAGAAAATACATTTAAATTTGTTTATTTAAATTTCGTAGCATCAAATGAAACGCTCAGCGAACATCACAGGCTCAAAATTCGAACACAGTAGCTATCACAATTGCAACATAATTATAAAAATGCAACAGGTTGGAGGAAATAAAACTTTTGAACAAAGGTTATAACTTTCAAGTTCCCACCCAAGCTTCAAGCTTTCGCAAGTTTGACGCCTGCAACAGAAAGAACGATGTTTTTTTTACAACTTCACAGAACAGGGAGAGACAATGCGCCTACAGAGCAAATTTTAGAGCTCTCACGTCCCTTGTACAGGTCATGTGCGTACCACCGAATACAACGACGATCTCAAGACCGCAATCACACGGAACGTCGGTGAAAGCCTATCGGGTGACACAACTAATTCAGTGTTACTCTTCCCGCAAGATATTTGGTGTAGACTAAGCTTGATGCCGGCGTTACGCTGGACCTGGGGCCATACTTTCAAAACTCGCTAAGTAAACGTAAGCATTACGCTCTATTTTCTTGTCTATGATTGGTGGATTTTGCTCAAAAGGCCGTCAATGATTGGCTGATGAACTTACGATCTCTTAACTTTTTCTGAAAGTATAGGCACAGGAGTTAATCCAGACGAAGAAGGAAAGGAGGTCTCGTTATACTATAGATCCAAAACTAATCTACTATTTCGGTAATATGGATGCTTATGCATGCAGAAGTCAATTGAATACTGTCAGCGACGCTAGCGCCTATGCATCACAACAAAGAAATAGCATTCCTTCAGTAAGGCATATTTTTTAAAGGCATTCGACATCATAATTCCATAGGAATTATGATGTCGGAAACAACGAAGTTTCAATAAATAATGCCGTTCCAGTTGAGATCTAGAGTGCGGTACAATACAAAACAACTGCATTTTTTTCTTCGTTTACATAATATACAAGAATTTAAATGCATTTCGAGGCCTTGAATATTATAACATGTCTAATGTTACATTAACTGACAATTAAATGATCAACTAATCTACCAACTTGAATCAATGGTCATATATAGGACGCACCTAGACACTTCATAGGTACAAAAATATCTCTGAACGTAAATGCGTCGAAAGAATAAAAACGGAAGAGCCGGCCGGAAGTAGCGCGATATCTCGGCGCCGTTCACGCATCGCAGCCTCCCAGCAGAGACGGTCGGCGCAACTTCTTACCAAAAGAACTAAAAGTAAATTTATTTACACTGGTAACGCACAAAACGATGACTAGGCAAGAAGTGGCTTTTGAGAAAACTGCATCACGCAGCGAGGCTTTCAGCGATTTCACCGAAAAAGCAGGTGCAGTCGTTTCAGCTGAATGGCATTTCGGTCAAGACATGGCGAACAAGAGCAGAGTTAATTACTTCTGAGTAATTCACACGTAAAAGACATCACGAACTAGAAGCACCACAAGCCATACTGAATCAATTACGAAACAGGTTCTACAGGGCACATCAAAGCCCTACATAGATTTTTGAACAGTACACATAAGAAGCTCATAAAGTTATGGATTACATTACCGTATAACAGCTTGAGACATACTCTCGATAGAACATTGAGTGTATGTAGTTCCTATTTACTAATGTTGAACGATTATTAAGCACGTATCCCCGCTGTGTGATGTGCTGGTTTTATGCCAGTACAAAAGCTGGTTTTACACCAGTACATGAGCTAATTTTACACCATGCAAACCATTCTTACAAACCAGCACGTTTGTCACCTCGGACAAAGAGATTGTTAATTGTGAGGAAAGCTTTACATAGCACAGAAAGCACTGTGCTATTCAATTTATTCAAAGGACTTGAGGTCGACGACACGCATTATCACGAACACTTGCGTTCACTTGTCTCAATTACGACGAAATTAGGAAATTTTATTGAAGAACTTAGACTTGTAATCATTTTGACAAAACCGTAAAAATTAATAAAATGACAGAATTGAATTTACCTAGCAATTATATTAGACAGAATGGGAGTAGAATACAATGATCAATGCAGCCGCGACGCGGGCACTTACAAGTACTGAACGAAACGCCGCATTTTGGAAAACGATCATCATGATTAAATACTGCGTTACGACTATTATATAATTCTATACATATTGCGTTCGTTAAGACTATTATATAATTCTTTAAAAAATTACAGTCCCGAGATTGTCGAGCTGTTCACACGAGTTGAGGCCTCTAGAGACACCACTAGCCAGTGTGAACAGCTGTGGTCTGTGTCGAGAGAATGCATTTTACTTTCTGAACTATTCAGTATTTGAATATTCATTCTCAGGGTACGCTTAGGATTATACACCCTGATAAGATCGCACAGCCTTTTTTTCCGGATATCTATTTTCAGTAGAGGGGATAGCACACATAGACTACGTTCATACCTACATGTTGAACTGTTTAACATTACAAGCGGAAGAAACGAAAAATTCAAGATTCGGTGTAAATTCCACCACTGCAGAACACCTGCAGGGATGGTGCGCTATATATATATAATAACATTTTATATAATATAATATATAATATAATAACATTTATACGTAGGACAGGAATTTGCCGCTTCATCTGCAAGTTGCGCGTGAGAACGTTAACATTTTTCTCATGAAATTTGAATTCAGTAACTCAATTGCAGGAATATTAATAATAGAGCACAGTGTGTGCGTGTGAAATACGTTCACATCACAGCAAGTGACGCCGAAACGCATTCAATTGCATGGAATTTTATACGAACATGAATATAAAGAAAATTCGCATATAAAGAAGAGCTGGAGATTCTATCATTATATTAGCTTAAGAAGTTTCGATAATTAAACAGGCGAGGATACGTTTCAACATTGCAGTGTATACTGACAAATAATGGCATTTAAGTAGTCTATCAACATTAGTTCAATACTTATTAAAAGGTCGTAAACGGTCGCCGTGGTTACGTAGAGGAGCCAACGCCGTGGCTACGTTGAAAGGACGGAAGAAGTCCCGCGAACTACACTTTCATTTTACTGTACGAGAAATGAGAGGACTTTCTTCAGCAGCCTGTGCACTCGCGCACCTGTGCAGTGGAGTGGGTGAAGATTTGCTCCATAATTAACTCGCTCGAGTATCTAATTACCACCCGTAATTATGAATTATTCATTACTACATGAATTACCGAGTTAGTAGGCCTAATTAAGAACTCGAACAAGTGGCCAGGCTTAAGTCTAACACCCACTTAAAGTTCTACACTGAATTCATTATATAGTAGGCCGCTAAGTAACATGTCTGGTAGGTTCGTCCAACAAACACTTTATCTACAGATTTCTTAAAAGAAATTTAGTAGCCAGATCGAGAACGAATGAGAGACGATCTGTTAGAACCAAACTGGGCACGAAATAGATATTTATCTGGCGAGCTAGTAAACTTTCTGTTATTAATATTTAGAACCGACGTGGCAGGTGCACAATTGCTGTCTTTAGGCCTCCTCCAGGCACCTCGCCCGCAATGAACAAGCTCAGGAGCAGGGAACACTGAATTTTTCTAAGGCAGTCAGGATAATAACAACGATAACGTTGCGGATCATGGGACTAATCTGTTCAATGCTGATCGACTATAATGGTCAATGCCGCATGGTGGTTCAATAGTCAACCCACAGAGTTGCCGGGGGGATTACCAGGCCCCTCATTGTTGCCAGACGCCCCGAGTGTTGCCATATCCTCAGGGCAATTATTTTGTACGAGTTCGGCAGTAAAGCTTCTGATCATCGCTAGCGAAGGGGACAAAATCGATTGCCAGTTGCGAGGATGTCCGCCTGCAAAGGAATATATAACATTATTCTGTTTTGTTCACATTTCATAAATAAATTATTTTTTCGATAGATTTGTATGTAGTTGGTTATGTTTAGTTATTAATGCCATTTGTACCTTGAGGCTAATTATTGTATATTAAGGTCAGAAGGAAGGGGGGATTTTCTTTTCTTCATACATCAACCACCGCCAATGCTATTCCTACCTACAGGCCTGACAACGTAAGTTACCGTCAGCTGACCAAGTCTTAACATTTTATTTTCCGATACATCAAACGCTCCAAATGCTATTCTTACCTGAAGGCCCAACAGCGTAAGTTATCGTTAATACAACCCTTCGTTTCCCTGATACATTTACCACCGCCAATGCTATTCCTACCTGAAGACAAAGACATTTACCAGGCGAGCTGATGGCAAAGACTGGACACCTGGCAGCCCTGCCAGCGGGGCCCCCAGCACAACCCAGCACAGCGAGCGCCGGGGCGCCCAGCAGACGCAGGACTGGACTGCTGGACTGCAGGGCCAGGCCCAGGCTCCTGATGACGTCACCGGCAGAGTCACTGCCTGCACATTTATTTTATGAATCAATTCACGCTTATTTATTTTGCATTTATTAAATTACATTAGTGACTTTAATTTAATGTTTATTAAATTAATTTTCTTGTTATTGAATTAATTTTGCAGTTATTAAATTACTTTAGTGACTTTAATTTAATGTTTATTAAATTAATTTTCTTGTTATTGAATTTCACAGATATTGAATTAATTTTGTGGTTATTGAATTAAATTCACGGTTATTATATTGATTTCGCGATTAACAAATTAAATTCGTGGTTATCTTGTCATGTTATCTTATCTTATATGGTATTTATACACATCATCGCCAAAAGGTTTACTATACCTATACATACCTACTATTTGTATATCAATTACTCAACATAAATCAACTTTATCTTATATATCTTATCATATAAACACCAAAACATGAATATTACAATAATTAGCTATCAATATAATTAATATATAAATCATTACCGTGTAATTTAAACACATTTTCATAGGTATATATACACGAGGTAAGAGATGGGTCTATTTCCAACATAAATTCATTTGGTGAATAAATTACTCTGCATGAATAAATTACTCTGCATGAATAAATTACTCTGCATGAATAAATTACTCTGCATGAATAAATTACTCTGCATGAATAATGACCTGCATAACGTAGAGGCAGAAGAGGTCATGAGGTGTATATATAATGATGGTGATGATGGTGATAATGATGATGATAATGATGGTGATAATGATGGTGATAATGATGGTGATAATGATGGTGATAATGATGATGATAATGAAGGTGCCTTGCTCGGTGGTTCGCCTCCTGTGGCGCAAGGGGGACTCGCCCGGGGCCGGCAGCTGTTGGCCCCTGGAGCGGCAAAGGATCCACCAGGGGGCGGGGGGCAATGTGGGGTCAAGCCGCAAGGGGAGATGCCCAACACCCCTTTGCTGTTACTGAATTAATTTAAAGGTTATTATTTTACTTTAGCAACTCTAATATAATTTTTATTAAATTAATTTTGCTGTTACTGAATTAATTTCACAGATATTGAATTCATTTTGTGGTTATTGAATTAAATTCACGGTTATTATATTGATTTCGCGATTATCAAATTAAATTCGTGGTTATCTTGTCATGTTATCTTATCTTATGTGCACTTATACACATCATCGCCAAACATACGTACTATTTGGATATCAGTTACTCAACATAAATCAACTTTATTTTATATATCTTATCATATAAACACCAAAACATGAATATTAAATTAATTACCTATCAATATAATTATTAAATGAATCATTACCGTGTAATTTAAACACATTTTCTTAGGTATATATACACAAGGTCAGCGATGGGTCTATTTCCTACATAAATTCATTTGGTGAATAAATTACTCTGCATGAATAATGATGGTGATAATGACCTGCATGACGTAGAGAGAGAAGAGGTCATGTGCTGTATATATAATGATGGTAATGATGGTGATAATGACCTGCATGACGTAGAGGCAGAAGAGGTCATGGAAGAGCTGCAGCATGAGTGTCAGCACGACCATAGTCAGCATGAGCACCGCCAGCAGCACAGGGTCAGCCAGCACCTGCACGCGCTGACACGCCAGCACGCTGCTGCCCCACGTCCCTGCTCACGCAACAATACTTAGTTACTTATTATTATCAATACCCTTATCTTCGCTATTATTTCTTACATAAGTCACGGCTGAGACAATACTTATTTACTTATTATTATCAATACTATTATCTTCGCTATTATTTCTTACATNTGACGTAGATGCAGAAGAGGTCATGGAAGAGCTGCAGCATGAGTGTCAGCACGACCATAGTCAGCATCAGCACCGCCAGCAGCGCGGGGTCTGCCAGCACGTGCACCCGCTGACACGCCAGCACGCTGCTGCCCCACGTCCCTGCTCACGCAACAATACTTAGTTACTTATTATTATCAATACTATTATTTACTATCAATACTATTATCTTCGTTATTATTGCTTACATAAGTCACGGCTGACAAACATTTATTTTCATTATTATCAATACTATTATCTTCGTTATCATTTCTTACATAAGTAACGGCTGAGACAATACTTATTTACTTATTATTTTCAATACTGTTATCTTCGCTCTTATTTCTTCTGTAAGTCACGGCAAACAAAAACATTTATTTTCATTCTTAATCTTATCCATACTATTATTTTTATTATTACTACCTATTACAACCACGTTGTGGCTGACACGAATATTAATTATTAACATCAATACTATTATCTTTGTTATTATTTTGTCCTCATGTCGCGGCTGACACAAACACAAATGGAATCAACATCTCCACTCCCCAGAGTTGTCCATGTTAATTATGCTGTATTTGGTTATCAATATAAGGATGATGATATTTACCTATACGTCGCAATTTAATGCAAGTTATGATGAGAAGCAGAGATTAGGTTTTATTAACAATAGGTACATTTATATACGTACCCGCTTATCTTCAACCAAACTTGCATTAAAAAAGAGCCTTAAGCTAACAAAACAAACATCCTAATTTTTTCAACTCAATGACCTTGGAAACTAGGAAGCCAACATAATAATGATAGGAAGTTTGATTGAATAGACTGACAAATTATCATTAACGATCTGGCCGATGGTGGCATTGAATCATTAAAATGCAGCTTTTTGCTGGTCGGCTTACTGAAGTAAATCACTGAATAACGCAAGGACAGTAATTTTCAACTAATAGAAGTCGTTAAGTTCATAAATGAAGTTATTGTAGCGGTTGACACAATTGTTTGATTTAATCAGGCAATGGATGCAAAACCTCACAAACATCTTAATGATGTTTGTGAGGTTAAGGTTATATTTATCTTAAACATCTTAATAGTACTGTTTTACTGACATCCTTTGAGAGCAGGAATATCGTCCGTTGAATTGAAGTTGGAGGTGAAGGCATCAGCAAGAGGGAGCTCAGAACTGGAGTTCATCCCCAAGATGCTGCCAACCCAAGACTAAAGCAACCCTCCTGCAACAAAAATGCAATGAATATTAAATAAAGAAGTGTAATTTTACTTGAAATATTGATCAAAATGGGGCCAGAGTGCTAATATAGGGAGAAGAAACGTAGAGTCTAGAGCAAAATGAAAACAATGTCATTTCAGACGAAAATATTAGACCTCAAGAACAGTTCAATAGGGAAATATGAAAATAACTATTTTCCAAACGAATTAACTTACTAAAACTTAAACGATGCTAAACATATGATTAATTTGATCTTCTCACCAATAAAAGCATAGCAGATAACTAGGGACATGACACCTCTGATGCCAATGCCTGCGAGGTGAGGTTCATTCTCGCCATCTCCCAGAACGCAGCGTGCATCCTCCTCCCACGAGCGCTGGGCGCCAACTGAGCTCGCAGCCTCTGCTTCTTGGGGGCGGGGATGGTTGCCATGGTGACGAGGTTGCCGCCACCGAGAATGTAAACAAACGCGTAGTGCAGCCCGCAGACGACGCCCAGACACCATGCGAGCAGGGCGCGCGAATTCATGCACATGGCAGAGCTTCCAGAACTGCACAAGAATAACTTTTCATGTTCATATAGATCGTTGTTATGGACATTATTTACTGCAAAATATGCACAAATTCCCCTTGTGCTTAACAATCAGCCTCTCAGTAGTTACAGATGAATTTTAAATCTTGCTTTGTTGTACTAAATACCTACATGAACCATACACGCCTCAGACTAACAAGAAAAAATAGAAACTAAAATGCTTTAAGGAGCAATGATTGACAAAATATAAACAAGATATACATATATGTATATATTAGTTCTAGATGGCAACGAATTCTCTGGTCACTACCTATTTGCATATGTAGGTATATAGGTAGATTAGTACCTATAGGTTGGCAGAATTTCTTCTTTCAAGAAGGTTTCATTGAAGACCAGATAATTTGTTCAATTCGCAATTTTTTTATTAGTTTTTTGATATATCGAACAATATTTTTAGTTTGAACAATTGTTTGTATATAGGTAGGTATATTTATTACCTAGAGCATGGGAGTACAAGAGAAGCGAAGAGAGGATGAGCAGCAGCAGCATAGTGATGCGTGAGGTAGCTGATGCAGGACACCAGCACGGCAGTGACACACAGCGACTTCAGTCTGAGCGCCTTGTGGCACACGTGCCATACTTTGGTGCTATGGTCCTCCACAACTATATAAACAATCATGAATTAGTTTTCTGTATTTTCAGAATGAGACATACCGTACCTATCATAATCCTTTATTGTATTTCATGTCATGTATGAAAAAGATACTTTGCGGTTTTTCAACAAAACAATCAAAACTTATAGGAAACTTTTTGCCAGTTGTTCATTTCCTGAATGGAGTTTTATCATAACTGCTGTGTGGCAACATTAAACTTCTTAAGATGCCTTGCACCTAAAAGTAAATTATAAATAACAGAATTGAGGACATTAATAATTCAAGAAAAGTCATATATATACATTTGTATAAGATAGCAGAATAGGCTTGTTGAAACAGAAGTGATTAATGACCAGTGAATTCATTGATTTAAGTTTTCAGGGTTGAACAATATTCTCCAGATGACATTGGTTGTTCAAAATGCAGCTTCAAGGAAGTATATTTAATTTATTAACAAAGTTTGAAATGTGACAACAATAATTCTCAAGTTATAGCTAGCATTGAATACTGAAATTTTGGCTAAAATACGCACATGAGACACATAAATATGACACAACACAAATTTGGAACCGTGAAAATAATTCCGAAACAGTCTTAAGGTTCAGCAAATTGGGTACCTAGTTCATATGTGACTGAAAACTGGAGTCCAATGATTCTGAAAACTTGAAAATTAATGTTAATGTTGTTACATTAGAAACATTGTTGATAAATTAAATGCACTTCCTTGAACCTGCATTTTGATCAACCAACATCATCTGGAGAATATTGTTCAACCCTGACAATTTAAATCAATGAATTCTTTGATCATTAACCACCCATATAAATATACATACATATCTAAATCTTAAGCATTTAGTAAAATGAGGAAAATATTATTCAACTAATAATTAGACTTGATTACATACAATTTCGTAAAAAAATGTGTAGTCTTCCATTCTATAAATAAATGTTTTCCAGACTAAACAGTCTGTTCTATTATTCAATAGTAACAAGAGTAGATTGACTGTACACAGAAAGAATATAGGCAATAATATTTAAACCTCAGTTATATACTACCATATATATAAAGTATATATTAGTGTAGGCTGGCAGAATTTCTTCTCTTAAGCAAGTTTTGTTAAAGACCAGAGAATTAGTTTTATTTATTAGCTTCTTGTTAGTTTTTTTTTAACAAGAAGCTAATAAATAAAACTAATTCTCTGGTCTTTAACAAAAAATATAGTACTATATAATATACCTACCTGAGTAGTTGTGCACATGAACCCTGACAAGGACGAGGTAACAGAGGGTGGGCAAGAACAGTCCAGATATCCAAGAGCTCTGCCAGAGTTCCTGCACCACAGTTACTGGATGCCAGATCTGTCAAGTCATTAATAATATTAGCAACATTTAAAACCTCTCATACACCATTGGACAGAGAAAAAAAAAATGTATTGTAAAATACATTTTTGTAAAATGTATATATAATATATGTAAATATTTACATATAAATTTAAATGTAAAATATAAGGATATATACTCTATACTCTTTATACAGTGCAAGAAGCAAATTTGACTATTTTCCTTAGCATCCTACAAACAGTTACTTCCAAATATTCAACCCAAAATTTAATGTTTTCTCACAAAAATTTTAGATGAAGCTGCCACAACAAATGGCCTTCTAGGAATATAATTTCATATACTCAAGATTTAATATGTGAACCAGGCAACTTGATTAGTCTTAAGATCTAAGCCAAGTTACTAAGGTAAGGTTAGGTTAGGTTAGTCCACAAGAAAAACGTGGTTTTTTAAAAGTTTTTTTTTAAGTATTTTATTTAAATTCTTTCCAGCAATCCAGATTGGTCTGAAAGTGACTATTCTTCATACCAGCAGCCCATCTTCTGTACTGACAAAACTTTCTCAGTATTACAGATAAAATAAATAATATTGTGGTTTATATATTTTATTTAAAAAAAAACTACTGGAAAATTGTGCCATTTTCTATCCTGAACAAGAAAGGTTAAGCAAGGGCAATAGAAATGGATGAAACAGGAAATTGGACAAAAGCCGCAGGTTAGTCTGACAAAAACCCCATAATTCTGGCCAGTTTTACTCCTTTGCTAGATTTGAATTTTCCCATTTCTGAATGAACTTTTGCAACTTAAAAGTGATGTTTTTATACATTTGTAAATTGTAATCTTGCAGTCAGATTGTGTACTTTAGTTTACAATTAGATTATTATTTAGATAGAAGGTAATTTTTTTCAGCAGGAATCTTGAATGGCAAAAACCTCAAGTTGCAGCACAAAAGGTAGATGTTTTCAACACTAGCCCATTCTATGGTCATTCATAATTTCTTCAGTAAATATGAATTATAGCCTATTTTTTACAGGCAATTTATGAAAATCCACTGAAAAATATTTTTACCTGCAATTTTAAGAAAATTCTGCCTAATATTCCATATTGGCTGGAGAATGGGCATTTCTGTCTTGTTAGTTGTCTACAATTGAATTTTAACAATGTTTCTAGTTTGGACAAGCAGTAGGCCTATCAATACACCTGCTTCAACATTCAACACAAAATTCTTGAAAGTCATCTGTGAAAGTGAAACGAGCAATTTCACCAATAATTACCAGAAAAATATGCAAGATGGGACTGAATTTGAGTAAAATTGTTCAGATTAGTATTACTAGATTTTTAAGATTAGATTTTGAACAAACCTGTAGCACAAAAAAAGTCTTGAAAATGCCACATGCGAAAGAAGGTAGAACAGCTTGGACAAGAAGAACCGATGCCAGTGCAGCTGCATATCTCCATCGCAAGATCTGAACATTGATGTCTCATGTCAAATTAGTGGCAATAAAAATCATATTCAATACATCTATATCACTTCTAGGCCTATTAAAAGAGGCATGGCAAAATTTCTCAAAGCTGTGAGCAAAAGCTACTTAAGTAGCTTTTGCTTTATACGTTTATAGTACAAAGCTACCAACTCAAGCAACTAAATAAATAATGTACCTAGAAAAATATACCGTAAAATGGGGTAACTTAGACCGGCGGGGTAACTTAGACCACTTTTTGTTTTTTTAACAAAAACCCCCACAACTCAAAAACTATTTGACATAGAAAAATTTTGTCAATGGGCATTAAAGGCCTAATACTGAGGCTACATAACACAATAGAAAGATTTGAAAAGTTTGCATATCTAATAGGTTACAGAGTCTTATATATGGTAATTTTAACTTAATTTCTAAGCCAGTCAATATTACCCCATCAGGGCTGCCATTAGGTAGTCACATTTCCCTCATTATGGGGTGGTGCCCTCCATTTGCAAACTATGACACTTTCCTCAAGTTTGTCATTTGCATATGTAACTAGAAGAGTTCTACTTCAATGCACCAAAACCTGGAGTTATTTGGAGTTATTTTACCAAAAAATAGAATTGATTTTACCACCCGGTCTAAGTTACCCCAAGAGCTGGGGTAACAAAGACCATCACTTTTTTTGAAATTACATTAAGACTATAAGAGGCAGGATCCAGCAATTTATGGTGAATGAAGCTAGAGTATAGACCTGTATTTTGCATGTTTCAATTCAAGTTTAATTTAGCTAGTAAAAAAATGGCATCATTTATAAAAAATGGTCTAAGTTACCCCATTTTACGGTAATAAATAAATAAAATATTTATTTACTTAATTGGAGGGGTTAATAACCCAGACCCCAGTAGGCTAATATATGAACATGTGCACATCAGTGACATCACATACTTGATATAGCCTACCTAGTGAGGCTAGTCATAACTCATGATAAATCATAATACCTAGTTGATCTGCAATTCTGCATATAGGTAGGTATGTAATTAAATTTCACGTTATATTTTGCTAATATTTTGGAAATGATCACGGTACTGGGCTAGTTTGATCTTGAATATATGGTACGTCTCATTCAATTGACATTCAGATTCCACATTGACATTCATTCAGAGTATTCCAGTTCCACCCCGGGCGGGCTGCCGGGCTGAGTGAGAGTTTTCGACCAAATTATCTTACCTCAGTTAGGTATGTGCACAAAGTACCCTTGAACGTATACAATGCTGGCAAAATGGCGGACAGCCACTTTCCGCATTGGCGCGCATAAAGTATCTAATTTTGAAAGTCCCGCCAAAATGTTAGCTTAATTTGATTGACTTTTGTTTGGAAATGAACTAAAAAAACTTGAACTATGACGACATCTTTTTTTTTCGAGAAATGTCTATCAAGTACCTGCTTAGCTGGGATGTGCAAGAGGTAACATTTGGGCGGGAAATAAACATGGATATCGTATTTTGAAATTATTGAAAGATAATTTGAAATCAAGATTATAGTTTTTAGAGCATGCTCTCGAAATTTCAGAGATTTGCAGCCATTCGGACAGTTTTTCTACCATGTCCTGTCGCGCTGTTTATGTTCAGTTCAGTCATGAGCCAGTGAGGTACGCTGGTCCTGAACTACTGCCGAGACAGAGACATGAGATGAGACAAGACATGAGACTGATGAGAGGGTACATGAGACGAGGCATGAGACAATATACGAGACGAGACATGAGACGAGATGTGAGATGAGACGCAAGACAAGACATGGGACGAGGAGATGAGACACGAGACGAGACATACGAGATTGGACATGATACAAGGCATGGGACGAGATGTGAGATGAGGTGCGAGACAAGACATGAGACGAGACATGAGACAAGGCATGAGATGAGGAGACAAGCATGAGACGAGATGTGAGATTGGACATGAGACGAGGAGATGAGAAACGAGATGAGACAAGACATGCAATGAGACACAAGATGAAATGAGACACAAGATGAGACAAGACAAGACACAAGACGAGACATGAGACGAGACACGACACGAGGCACGAGACGAGACACAACACGAGGCACGAGACAAGACACGACACGAGACACAGGACGAGATGAGACAAGGCACGAGGCACAAGACGAGATGAGACAAGGCACGATGAAGAGGAGCAGATTGCTCCTCTTGCTTAATCTTAGATTATTAGGTTCTTGCTTTTCATTCCTGGCACTTTGGTGTATTGCTTACTTTAGGTTATGCTTCCTAATATGGTTTGCTCTTTCCATTTAATTTAGGGCTTTTGTGACTTATTATTAATGACTGTTTCCTTCCCTTGTATTTGTTTCAGGTGTTGTTGTTCTCCATCAATAATTCACTAGTTAGAGCATGCAACTTTATGCAATGTCTGAGAAGTTCAAGTGCTTCTGACTTATCATGTTTGAAGTGTAGCATGCACCATTAAGAGTCTTGATTAAGTTTAATAAGCACACCACTTATCACGCTTAGTGATCCTTGTCTGCACCTAATTGCTTGCCTCACCCGCACCCATTGCCTGAAGCTCATTTAACCCTGGAAGTCAGTGTCGACCCATTCCTGCTTGCTGAGCAACGTAGCTGCTCCCTAAGGGTGAGTCACTAAGACTTGATCAACTCAAGAATAATAATATACCTTTCCTTTTCAATCTCATGCACTTGATTTACTGCAATGAAACTTGCTTATTACTTTGTTACCTGTTTAATGTCACCTTGTTCCTGTTTTGAATTGCTTTATTCCCTTTCTTGATTGCTGTTACATTGAATTTGAATCATTACAGCTATTAGATCTCATATCAAGTGTTTGCCTTGCCATACTGTACTTGCCTTGCCATACTGTGCTTGCCTTGCCATACTGTACTTGCTTTTCTTGTCTTGCCATGTCGCTTGGACATTTGTCCTGTGTTGTTGCTGATTTATGCGTTATTGCTTGTTTTAATCCTAACCAAAATACTCCTGATTTGAGGTACACATCCCCTTTAACTGCCCTTAAAGACCATAGGCTCTAGTCCCGTTATTTTGTTAACTTGGTAGGAGCAGTCGGTGTGGGACCCAGCTGGCACGCTGTTGAGAAGACCTGGAACCCAGACCTGCCCAGTCCTGACCTTGCTGTCCTGAGTCTTCTCATCTTCCAAACTGCAGCTCCTTGAAGATCACCTTGCTGAAGCTCATTGTTTAAATGTCAACCTGGGCTTTGTTATCATTACTTAACTAAATGAGTCCTGCATATTAGTCTTGTTCATGAACAAGTCTTTAACTATTTCATGATTTCATGTGGATATACTGGTTTTAAACCAATATTTGCGAGTTACTCGGGATATATGCTCTGATGTCGACTCTTTTAAGCAGGGTTGGCAATGATTAAATCAAAATGATTAAATCATGTGATTAAATCACATGATTTTTTTATAAAAAAATCATGATTTTTTTGATTTTTTTGATTTATTTGATTTTTTTGATTGTTTCATATATTTAAAAATATTGAGTGGCAGTCTTTAATTTATATTGAGGTATTGTTATTCATGGTTTAGTATAAATGTACTATGAATGACAAATTGGTATATAAACTTGTTGCCTTTAGTGTGTATTAGGTTCCAATAAATGGAATGTTTTTGGTACAGAGGCATCAAGTGTGCAATGCATTGTACGTAGCTAGCAGCTTAGCTAATTCTTATAAGGCTATAAGTAGTCTTTAAAGCTATTTGACTATTTGTTATATATTGATTAAAATATACAATTTAAATGTGTTAGATATAGCTTACACAGGGTGCGGCAGAAATGATTGAACAGTTTTGAGGCAAAATAAAAGAGTAATGGAGGTACATAAAGAAGAAAGTTTATTTTAATCATGATTAGCATAACATACCATTCAAAATACTTATGTTTTGAAAAAAAAATATCAGGAAGATGGGGTTTGTTAGCTGCATCACACTGTTGGAGTCGTTCTCGGAAGTTTCCTACAGCACGTTCACACATATGGCGAGGTATGGCCATAACCTCTGCTACAATGATCCGTTCCCTTAGCTGTGGTAGGGTGTGAGGGCGACTTTTGAACACCCTTTTTTTTAGATGTCCCCAAAGAAAGAAATCGCAAATGCTCAAATCAGGTGACCTCGCAAGCCACTGTAAATCACCCCTTAGAGACACCAGACCTACAGGAAACATGCGTTTCAAAACATTGAGTGACATTCAAGCTGTGTGAGCTGTAGCCCCATCCTGCTGGAACCACGTCTCTCAATGCTTCATTTTCAACAATGTTTTCCATCATGGGCTGCAAGAAATTTTGCAACATTGCAGCATAGCAATTGGAATTCACTGTCATGGTTACTCCCTCCTCTGAGAACAACTCCAAAAGTGTGTTGCAGCTAACAGCCCCCATCTTCCAGATATTGTTTTCAAAACATAAGTATTCTAAATGGTATGTTATGCTAACCTCTAGGAACATAAACTTTCTTCTTTATGTCCCTCCATTACTCTTTTATTTTACCTCAAAACTGCTCAATCGGTTCTACTCCACCCTGTATATAGAGAGGTTGAGATTGTATTGACCTTTTAGGCAATTGGAAAGATTTTCCACCCTAATACGATTATTCTAATTAAAACTAGAAACAAAAGAATTACAATTACAAGACTATATATAAAATAATTAAATGCAGTGAATGGATATAAAATATTTGAATTGTGCACATGTTTATCTCAAACAGTGTTAGGCTGTTAGCTTTTCTCATAACTTAAGTCTTGTTTCATGTCGTATGAGGTTTGTTTGGTTATCGTCCAGTTTATGTTTAGTATTGGTTTATTGGTCTGAATTAAATGGGAACAGTGCAGTCAGTCACTCAGTCACTACTAGTCGGTGTGTATAGAAGGTAGAGTCTGGTAGATTTATAGGACATAAAACTAGTAGATGATAGATCTATTGATAGTGCTGTGCACTGTGCTATCAGCTACCTCTCTGTTATGTGACTCTTCAATGTTTAGGAGATCTGCATTCCTGAAGTGTTTTTGTATATTGAAGCCAGTTAAATGGTCAATATTTAGCTCCATTACCTTGCTCCATATAAACTTTACAAAGCAAATGAATAGACTTATCAATAATTGTTTACCCAAAAATCCCTAAGTGGTAAACAAAACCTTGGCCTGTTGGCCATTATTGAAGGCAATAAGTGCCTTTTTTAGCCATCCATTATGATCCACATACTGTTATTGTCAGTAGGCTAATTTAAACATAAAAAACAACACTTCAAAAAGACAAAAAAAGGTGAAAAAATCAAAAAAATCAAATAAATCAAAAAAATCATGAAAAAATCAAAAAAATCATTGATTTTTGATTTTTTTGATTTTTTTAAAAAAATCAAAAAAATCGCCAACCCTGCTTTTAAGTACAATAGGGCTTAGACTTTCGGACCACGAGTGATTTAGTTGAACAGTTGTGCAACCAACAAGTGATGTGATTGTAGCGATTTAATTATTGTCAGATAGTGTTAGTAGACGACTCATTCATGTGTGTGCCCATTATTAGCACCCATCACCTTCAATTCCAGTATTGCGGACTAGTATTAGATATTGATATTGGTGCTTGTTTTCTGTATTTCAATAATCAGTGATCATATTCAACCAAGGCGCTGTTTTAATATGCTTGTTTATCCGCAACAACGAGACGAGATGAGACGAGGCACGAGACAAGATGAGACGAGGCCACGAGACAAGACACGAGATGAGATGAGACGAGATGCGACGAGGCACGAGACAAGATGAGACGAGGCACAAGATGAGATGAGATGAGGCACAAGACGAGATGAGACGAGGCACGAGACGAGATGAGACGAGGCACGAGACGAGACATGAGATGAGGCACGAGACGAGACATGAGATGAGGCACGAGACGAGACATGAGATGAGATGAGACAAAGCACGAGACGAGATGAGACGAGTCACAAGACGAGATGAGACGAGGCATGAGACGAGACATGACATGATGATGATGATCAGTATTTAATATTATTATTAATATCAATATTTACTAATATTTATTATAATTATTTATGAATTAATATTAATAAAACTTAATAATATTACTATTACTGGTAAATTTTATTTGCATATTTTATTTAATTTCATATTTTTAAGCTCAATTATGGTGCCAAGACCATGAAACTGAAATTTATTCCATCCAATTCTGCCTTTAAGGTGGTGCTTGAGAGCCGCGAGGTCCCGGACAGGTTCCTAAGCAGTTCTTCACTAGTTAGGGTGAACTTTACTCCACTCATAAATGAGATGACGATCTGAAATTTTCCATACTTATCTAGGTATTTATTTACAATCCGTGTAAAGGAACAAAAAATATGTAAGCTTTGTATAACACCAGTTATGATAGATGATAATTTTGTACCTTGATGTTAATTAAACCGGCGTCTTATCGAAATTTTTGAGACTTTAACGTGTAGTACTATTTATTCTCTATCTGATGTTACTAAATACATGTCAGAATCAACATCCATTTTGTAAATATTCACAACCAAAAAATGTTTTCATCACTGCTAAACAGGACTTTTCACATTTTCATTGGATGCTTGCGCTGAGCACGTTGAAAGTGTCGTACGCTCATAAATCTCTGGCTTGAAGTGGCTACCCTTGTCTACCCCATAGAGGGGAAGAGGGGAAGGGGATAGAGGGTAGAGAGAAGACATCCTCTACCCCACCTTGCATGGAGGTAGACAGGCTGCACTGCTCACCCTCCCGTGTTCCCTCCTATGGCCCTGTGTTAAAGGGCTAGCATGTTTATTACAGCACTCCATTGTTAGTTCATTGGTGAGAACCCTTGTGACAACATGCGATTCTCTTGTAAGCAAACGAAAAGTCCAAGACTGTGTCTTTCAGCATACCGAATCAATAGAGGATTACAGTTAAAAAGATGGAGGTAAGATTCATCACATTTTATTGCTTATTATGAAAATATCAAGATAATAACATAAGTGAGTAATACATAAAATGATAGTTTAAAATTAATTTATCTCTTTAAGTTTCCTGCCATTATCATGTTG
This sequence comes from Hyalella azteca, assembly GCF_000764305.2. NCBI lineage: Eukaryota > Metazoa > Arthropoda > Malacostraca > Amphipoda > Hyalellidae > Hyalella > Hyalella azteca. Next base: position 5,592 of record NW_025937944.1, on the reverse strand, counting down.
ATGGTAAATATTAATGCTTGCGATTATGTAATACCGATTTTCAAGTCTTGGTTCAATATCTGTCTCTTATACACATCTAGATGTGTATAAGAGACAAGCACGGACACCGGCAGCTGAGGGGCAAACGCGCGATTGTGTTGATATCTAGCACAGGACGCGGGGCAGAGGCAAGATGTGTATAAGAGACAGCACTGAGGCTGACCTGGCCACTGAGGCTGACCTGGACACTGAGGCAGACCTGGACACTGAGGCTGACTTGGACACTGAGGCTGACCTGGACACTGAGGCTGACCTGGAAGTGGACACTGAGGCTGACTTGGACACCTGTCTCTTATACACATCTAGATGTGTATAAGAGACAGGGTCTACATACCCCCCTTAAGTTGAGTAATAGCATTCATATCTAGCAGTTGCACCCATTTCCCCCTAGTGGGTCATGGAGGAGTTCAAATAGTGGGTCATGGAGGAGGTCAAATAGCGGGTCATGGAGGTCAAATAGTGGGTCATGGAGGAGTTCAAATAGTGGGTCATGAAGGAGTTCAAATAGTGGGTCATGGAGGTTATAGTGGGTCATGGAGGTTATAGTGGGTCATGGAGGAGTTCAAATAGTGGGTCATGGAGGAGTTCAAATAGTGGGTCATGGAGGAGGTCAAATAGTGGGTCATGGAATGATGGAGGAGGTTAAATAGTGGGTCATGGAGGAGGTCAAATAGTGGGTCATGGAGGAGGTCAAATAGTGGGTCATGGAGGAGTTCAAATAGTGGGTCATGGAGGAGGTCAAATAGTGGGTCAAGGAGGTTATAGTGGGTCATGAAGGAGTTCAAATAGTGGGTCATGGAGTTCAAATAGTGGGTCAATTTAGTCATGCACTAAATGCCCTCACTAATAGAATGCACTCCAGAACATGAAACATGCACTAAAAAGGATATCACAAGCGAATCCAAACTTGTAATTAAGCCATAAAGAGAGTGATATTGTCTAAAGTTTATTATTCTTAATTAAGATGCGGGTTATTGGTACAAAGTAGTGTTAACTTTATGATATATTTTATTACAGTGCTCTGGTGTGGGGTTACTCCGTGAAGCATCAGCCCCAGAAGGTGGGGAAAGATCACGTACTGGAGGATGAAGATGTGGTGCAAATCATCAAAAAAATATAACTTAAACCGTCAAGTTTACCCTCTTGAACTTCGGTGGCCCCTTTTTTTATAACAGCGGTACAGCATTGAAATCTAAAAATGCATTTCATTTCTCTCCATTGCGCTTGCTTTTTTATATAGTAAGTCCCCGCTGAAGCAGCAGCTTTTTAGGTGGTCGTCCGTTCCTTGTCACCTTGTCCGTTGCCACGATGTTGTATAACCGATGTAAAGAATCAGTTCAAATAGTAATCGTGCTATATTACCTTCGTATCGAAACTTGTGTACAGAAAGTGCCGTGAATATGTATTATATTGCCCCTTCAAACTCCTGTCACATCTTCTTGTTATTGCTCCTTCGCTCTTGTCACGTCTGGCGAGTGACAGGAGCGACTTATCAGTTTTTTATTCTCGTACTCGATCTGTATAATCTGTTTAAATTGCTTAGCACGAAATTATTCAAACAAAAATACAGCTGCGCATACAGAACGTAGGTACTCACTTGGACACAGATGCTTCTCGCTGTTCTTGTTAAGATGTCCGCTGCAGAGAACTGGCTTAATGAAGTTTTAGAAAGATTCGCTAGAGAAATCGGTTCTCAATTTTTTTTGGAATGGCGATGGTGAGCACACATATACATAATTATAATAGAATTTCCGTAAAAATTTCTTTAGTATATCAGTTCCTGTGGAAGTAAAGTGAAGATTGTTGACGTACATGAGCTGTTGCGAATCATTTAGTCATATCGATGGATAATATTAGTAGCTGGGTACTTGCTTCTAACACTTGACGATCTCCAACGTTGAGCTTACCAATTAAATTTCATTATGTTAAAAAAAACTACTTCGACGCCATCTTAGTAACTTGATATTTAAGTTGCGAATTAGAAAGAATGGGAAGCTACGCCGCCTACGCGTAGCGAAAACTATTGCTGCAGAACCAAGACTGTCTTGGATGGATTCTTCAGCGAACTCAAACTAAGTAGGTTGTCCGGCCGGTAATAATACTGCTAACATCCTCAGTAGTTTACTAAAGAGTGAGGGCAAATCCAAGACAAGATGTAATTCTGCCATTGTTAAAAGTGATGGCACAAAATAACTATAGTTCGTGTGACAGTGGTAAAGTAATATGAAATTTTATAAAATTCCACACTTTTCCCCTGACTTCAGAGACAAAAGAAATTCATGACCAAAATTTAAATTCACCCATTCAATTTTTATTCGCACAATAATGCCTTCTCATGTTCGTGAAATTTTGTTGCTTTGTTTGTTATAAGTTTACAATATAGAATGGGCTCTGAATGAGAAGAATATCATTTAATCATGAAAATTCGTTCTAAGTTTCCGCTTCACTTCAGTCGTTCCAGACTTCGATGCTGTCGGTCGCAATCGTAGAGTTGTCATGCCCGCGCTCGATGTTAGCTGTGCAACTCGTTTGCTAAACTTCACGAGTGTAGAGGAAACTGCAGATGCAGTTAAGTAGATGAACTAACAAGATTGATCATCAATTGACATTTCTCATTTTTTGAAGCGGAAAATCCATTCAAAAACTTGCGTTCTCCCCATAGGATCATCCGTGTGGGCTGTCTGTAGTATTTTCTTGAGTTTTTTTCAGAAAAGAAAGCAAATTTTGAGGGAAGCTCGTCGCTCACGAAAATCAGTCATCATCAAAAAACGACGAGCGCGCAAAACAGGTGACGGAAAAAAATTGGAAGGAACCACAAGGCCTCCTAGGGCAGCGATGCTCGGCATACTACCTACGGAGACTACCGAGTCGACACATGCAATGGTGAATCTGCGTCTATTATTTCACAAATAGTAATTGCTTCTGACAACTAATCGTCTCCTTAGTTCACTCGACTATAGACCTTTCATTGAAACTAGAAGCGGGCTGGATTGTCAGACACTAGGTCACACTAGTTTAAAAGAACTTCCGCTTCTCAATAAATACAAAGCTTCTATATTAATCTATTAGCTTTTCACGATCAGTAGATCAATCTCAAAATTGTCCTCATAAATTCTTTCTTCACGTTTTGAATTTCTATGCCCGAGCAGAATACAATTACGACGCTTCAATGAAAATACTTGCTCTTCAACTAGTTTTACTATTAAGATAAGACTAATTTCACATCGATTCAGAAGCTCTGTTCAAGAAGCTCGTCAAACAAGGAGGAAAACACAAGTAATATTTTCAAAATCTTTACTAAAATAATCAGGTACATAGTACAAGCACTAATGCACATGTCCGTAGAACTTAGTCAGGCATTACAGCTTCACTGAATACACTAAATAGATTCCATTAAAGAAAAAAATGCTATAAACCGAGATAAACTTTGGTGAAACTATAAAACTACGATGAAACTTACTCCACTCCTCATCATGAGTATTTACAAATGAATTCCTTTCAACCTAATCTTCAACAACAACAAATTTACTTCTTAGGCGTGACCTTCTCGGCAACAGGTTTCTTCGCCTTGGGCTTCTTGGAGGCAGGAGACTTGACGGCTTTCTTCGCGGACTTGTTGGGGCTCTTCTTGACAGCAGGCTTCTCGGTGGTGGTCTTGGCCTTCTTGGGGGTCTTGACCTTGACAGCAGGAGCCTTCTTAGGACCGGCGGCTTTATCAGGGAGCATGAAGGAGCCTGAACCACTAGTCTTCTTGAAATCATGCTTACTAGTTCCCGGTGCAACTGCTCGCTTGAGCGCCACACGCCCGTGCGAGCGGACAGCCTTCTCGTCGAACTTGTATGTTTTAAAGGTGACGGTGAACTTCTTGATTACCAGACCAGATCCTTTGCGAACCTTCGGTACTTTGATGGAAGTCGAGATCGTCTCGGTGTACGTGTACTCGGTGTCAGGCTCCTTGACAGCAGGAGCATTCTTAGGACCGGCGGCTTTATCAGGGAGCTTGAAGGAGCCTGAACCACTAGTCTTCTTGAAATCATGCTTACTAGTTCCCGGTGCAACTGCTCGCTTGAGCGCCACACGCCCGTGCGAGCGGACAGCCTTCTCGTCGAACTTGTATGTCGTCGTGGTGAAGGTGTACTTCTTGATTACCATACCAGATCCTTTGCGAACCTTCGGTACTTCGATGGAAGGCAAGATCGTCTCGGTGTACGTGTACTCGGTGTCAGGCTTCTTAGCCTTCGCGGCTTTCTTCACAGGTGCAGAAGTAGAAGCAACGGGAGCAGCGGCGTCAGCCATGGCGATTGTTAGGCTTTATAAGGAACGGCGTAACACTGTTTAAAGCGAGAGGTCAGGATGTGTTCTAAACTCGCTGCAGTGTCGCGTCACTTCTAATCCAAACGGTCCGACGTGAAAGTAGACAGCTACTGCAGAGCGTCAACCGAGTCGACTTTGTCGCAGCAACTGGAGGATTTGTGTTATCTTGATCTCTTTGATAGCGATTTTCTGTTACTTTTTAAACAAGTAAAGAGCGTTTCTAGCATGAAATCTGATGAAAAAGAGTTTCCACATTCATTGGTTGTGATATTTTTTTGATATTTAGAGTGACAAAGGAGATAAATGGGTATCTAGGAGAAGATCCCGTTGAAGTGATCACTATTAAGGTCGGTTTTTTCATTTAAAATTAATAATAATAAATTTTTATGGCCATAAGCTATCATCAAATGAAAATTTGAAAATTTTCCTACAGAATAGGCGGTACAAAAATTCAAATATTGTTCAATGAGTTCCTGAAATGAGCGTCAAAGTTGGACATGGTAACACACTTTTCGACGCGCCATATGCTGAAGGTGAGCTGAACTGTGTGCTGCCTGAGTCAGGGAGATGTGGCGAGTGTGATGCCCATTTAAATAGAAAATACACAAACTATTCAGCATTTAAATGGAAAATATACAAACTATACAGCATTTAAATGGAAAATATACAAACTATACAGCATTTAAATGGAAAATATACAAACTATACAGCATTTAAATGGAAAATATACAACCTATACAGCATTTAAATAGAAAATATGCAAAACTATACAGCATTTAAATGAAAAATATACAAACTATACAGCATTTAAATAGAAAAGAAACAAACAAATGCGCGTATAAAAAAGTGGGACGCACAGCACTATTTTTCTCAGTGTGCCGCCGCTAGCCCTGAATTTGGCCTTCAACTTCAGAGTCCGGAGAAACTTCAGAGTTCAGCGACCAATTTCAGGGCCTCAGAAACTGCATGATGTCAGGAGTGTCAGGTGTGTCAGGAGTGTCAGGTGTCAGGTGTGTCAGGAGTGTCAGGTGTGTCAGGAGTGTCAGGTGTGTCAGGTGTGTCAGGAGTGTCAGGAGTGTCAGGAGTGTCAGGTGTCAGGAGTGTCAGGTGTGTCAGGAGTGTCAGGTGTCAGGAGTGTCAGGAGTGTATTTCGTCAAGTCTTTTGTCTTCTTGTGTATAAAATCTTTAGACTAGTTTTTGCACAATTGTGCTATACAATTGTGCTATACAATTGTGCTA
>NW_025937943.1:0-5286 GCF_000764305.2 Hyalella azteca | reverse complement strand
ATATACAGAGTTGACAGCAAGGGTGACATCATATACAGAATTGACAGCAAGGGTGACATCATATACAGAGTTGACAGCAAGGGTGACAGCATATACAGAGTTGACAGCAAGGGTGACAGCATATACAGAATTGACAGAGGCAGCTGAAAAATATGCGCAATGGCATCGTGTCGAACCTCGCATGTTTGCCAAACTGACAGAGCGTGTTTGCAGTTGATGAAATGTTTATTATATATTTATTTAATATGGTTGTTGAATATTTGTTTGTTATGTTTGTTAAACATTTATTTCTTATGCTTATTATATATTTGTTTTATGTTCATTAAATATTTATTCAACTTTATTAAATATTTATATATTTAGTAGCGCTCACATCTGAGCAATGTTTTGTGTGATGTTCTCACATCTGATGTATGTTTGGGGTGATTTTCTCTGATATTGTTTGGGGTGATGTTATAAGATATGAGGATATTATAATATATGAGATATATGAGATATATGAGATAATATATGAGATATAATATATTATAATATATGAGATATATTATATGATATTGTTTGGGGTGATGTTCTCAGATCTGAGGGATGTTTGGGGTGATATTCTCAGATCTGAGGGTTGTTTGGGGTGATGTTCTCAAATCTGAGGGTTGTTTGGGGTGATGTTCTCAGATCTGAGGGATGTTTGGGGTGATGTTCTCAGATCTGAGGGTTGTTTAGGGGTGATGTTCTCAGATCTGAGGGTTGTTTGGGGTGATGTTCTCAGATCTGAGGGATGTTTGGGGTTCTCAAATCTGAGGCATCTTTGGGGTTCTCAGATCTGAGGAATATTTGGGGTTCTCAGATCTGAGGGTTGTTTGGGGTTCTCAGATCTGAGGGATGTTTGGGGTTCTCAGAACTGAGGGTTGTTTAGAACGATGACATTTGTTATGAAGCAGCTGGTCGAGATCCCAAATGTATGTTTAAGAGACGGAGTTTCAGAGCTCAAAGGAGCAGAGTTTTAGAGCTCAGAGTAGCAGAGTTTCAGAGCTCAGAGTAGCAGAGTTTCAGAGCTCAGAGTAGCAGAGTTTCAGAGCTCAGAGTAGCAGAGTTTCAGAGCTTAAATAAATCTCAAATAAATCAGAGCTCGATAAATCTTGCTGTGGTCGCTTTTGCTTATAATTTATTGCGAGACTCACTCATTATTCATCATTATTCATGAGGTATTTCATTTTATGTAGAGACCCGTCGTAATTCATGATAAGTTATTCATATAGCCACTAATAACGGGGGGTTTGATAGTGATTAGGGGTATCAATCATTGCTGGTTGTGATCAATGAAAAATTATCAAAGTTCGTTCACATTGATGGTTTTCTTTGATATTTCTGAATTAATTGAGTATACTTTTAATTATTATTATTATTAATTGTTTATTAGGTGCCGTGATGTTTACGGCCGAAAATATTTCGTGTAATATGTAATATACTTTTTTATGAACGAGAGAATGTTTGTTGAGGCTTTAGTATATTAAGTTTCTTATTATATTATATTATATTATATTATATTATATTATATTATATTATATTATAATATTATATTATATTATATTATATTATATTATATTATATTATATTATATTATATTATATTATATTATATTATATTATATCATATTTATTCTAAATACGCTTAACTTTTCATTGATATTTGACCATCTTATGTCTGGTTGAGAATGCCTGTGTTATTTTTTGTTATGGAGGTTCAGTGCACACAGGACAATGGTTGGTTCATAGTGTCCAAATTGTTACGCACTATTTTAAAGTACCACAGGTACGATTCATGTCTGGTTAAACCGGGTCGGGGTTATCCATTGTGACGATATCCGTGACTCTTATTATTATTATTTATCAATTTTTATTCAATATTATTATTCATCTTATTGTTATTATTTAATAATTTTTAATAATTAATGTTATTTGCGATTATTCGTTTTTAATCAATTTTTTATTATAAATAATGACATGATGGCACTAACATGCCAAAGAATTAATTAAAACATTTTTCTCAATTAGTTTAATCCGGCAAAAATTCCCGGACTCTTGAGTATTAAATTATTTTGTAATAATTTACAAAATAATTACAAAAAATTTACAAAAAAGTCTCGCTACACTCAGAGCAATGAGCGAGACTTTGTACAAATAAATTCACTTTTTGCCTTATGTAGCTCTCTCCCTGACCCACTTTGCTCCGTGTAAAAGTACGTATCGGCGCTACCCAGTAAAAATTTACGGACGCGGCAGCTTCTGATTTGGATTACCAGAAGCTGGGGCGACTCTAAATTTTGTTACCCAGTGAAAATTTACAGACGCGGCAGCTTCTGATTTGGATTACCAGAAGCTGGGGCGACTCTAAATTTACAGACGCGGCATCTCCTGATTTGGATTACCAGAAGCTGGGGCGACTCTAAATTTTGTTAGGGTACGAGCAGAAAAAGTCAAAATGAAACATCAATTTTTCTCAGTGTATAATTCCGATTGGTGCTCATACAACATATTTGTATATACTTTTAATATTTTTTATATAATATTCAATAATAATGCTAATTTATAATGCTAATTATTATAATTATAATATAATGCTTTTAATATTTGTAAATACTTCATATTAGGTGTACAATAAGTTAACGTATTTTGGGTAACTTTCCTACGTGTAGTACTATTTTGAGTATTTTTTAATGACTATTTATACTTATCTTTGATTTATAAGATTGTTGAACGTCATATTATGCATAGCGCTGGTCAGTATGAAATAGTGTTATTGCAGTGAAAAAAGTGCTTTTTGGAACATAGATGGATAATTAGTTCACTTTAATTGATGTATATCTGAAATAAATCATGGAGTATCTAAAATAAATCATCGAGCATCTAAAATGAATCATCGAGCATCTAAAATAAATCATCGAACACAGGCATGCCTCTACTCTTATACGCTTATACTACAGCGTGTATATACGTATGCGTAAAATGGATATATATTATGAAATACATTTAATTAAACAAAATTAAAATTAAAAAAAGATATTTATTTCAATTGTGCTGTGTAAATAGGTCATGCTAATAAGATTTTAATGACAAAATAGTCTTTTGAAACTAGATTTTAACGTTAAAAATAGTCCCTTGATATTAAATTTTAATGTTAAAAATGGTCTTTTAATATTAAATTGCAATGTTAAAAATAGCCTTTTAATATTGAATTTTAATGTCAAAAATAGTCTTTTGAAATTAGATTTTAATGCGAAAAATAGTCTTCTAGATTTTAATGTTGAACATAGTCTTGTAAGCGATATTAATTAAACCATTTCCAATTATAAGATTTTCATCATTTCTGGCAGCAGCGTAAAAATTTCAATGCCTTTACTGAAATAAAATCTTAACTAGTGCCGTGATTAAATGATCTATTTTAATCACATGAAATTGCAATAAAAGTTTAATTAATTGGTCGTGATGCCAAAGATGATTAATGTGAATGATTTCGCATAAATTAATTTATAATTATTAGATCACAATTGTGAGCTTCATTTAACCTTGAAACTTGATTAATTATAGTGCAAATGCTAATCAAACGATAGGTTATAATTAAACTGATTAGTATCAAATTATTGAATATTCTGTTAAGGGAATAAAATGTGGTAAATACAGTCGCATAGCAGCGGCGGTACAGTCGCATAGCAGCGGCGGTACAGTCGCATAGCAGCGGCGGTACAGTCGCACAGCAGCGGCGGTACAGTCGCATAGCAGCGGCGGTACAGTCGCATAGCAGCGGCGGTACAGTCGCATAGCAGCGGCGGTACAGTCGCATAGCAGCGGCGGTACAGTCGCATAGCAGCGGCGGTACAGTCGCATAGCAGCGGCGGTACAGTCGCATAGCAGCGGCGGTACAGTCGCATAGCAGCGGCGGTACAGTCGCATAGCAGCGGCGGTACAGTCGCATAGCAGCGGCGGTACAGTCGCATAGCAGCGGCGGTACAGTCGCATAGCAGCGGCGGTACAGTCGCATAGCAGCGGCGGTACAGTCGCATAGCAGCGGCGGTACAGTCGCATAGCAGCGGCGGTACAGTCGCATAGCAGCGGCGGTACAGTCGCATAGCAGCGGCGGTACAGTCGCATAGCAGCGGCGGTACAGTCGCATAGCAGCGGCGGTNCAGCGGTACAGTCGCACAGCAGCGGCGGTACAGTCGCACAGCAGCAGCGGTACAGTCGCACAGCAGCGGCGGTACAGTCGCACAGCAGCGGCGGTACAGTCGCACAGCAGCGGCGGTACAGTCGCTCAGCAGCGGCGGTACAGTCGCACAGCAGCGGCGGTACAGTCACACAGTAGCAGCGGCGGTACAGTCGCACAGCAGCGGCTGTCAAAATATTAAAAATATTTAATATGAAATATTTTATTTCATAATAAAATATCAATTAGAATATAAAGAATATAGAATATCTATTTTACTCATACTTATTTAACTATTTTAAATACATACGTAGACAATTAGTAAATATTGCTAAAATATTTATCTTATTCGTATGTTGAATGTTAGTCTCACAGAAACTAATTAACACTGATAATATTAATTATTGGTAATCATATTAATTCATATTACTGTGCTTATTATTATTATTATTATTAATTAATTAACAATTGTTATTTATATTATATAGGTATTGATATATAAATATTAATTAATAATTAATAAATGTGCTTTATTTAAATGCTTTATTACCCATAGAGTTTCTCATATTATACGTTATTTTTGCGATGCGTAAGTAGTTTTTTATAATTTTTTTAACAATAATAATGAATTATTCATACCTGCATTCCTTCCCCACAGGTATGTCGCTAGTCACATACCGCCGCCCCCCGGGCACCCCTGATACAGAATGTGTGAGTACACATGTATACATTGTATTGTTAAGTCTATTGTTAACACATATACAAAATATTCGTATGTTTATTTTTGCGCTATTGTGCATAATATTATCATAAATTTTCCACAGATATACGAGTCGTCGATTTAATTATTCTGTACAAACACAAACGGTATTATTGTGTTACGTTTTAGTAAACAAAATATTGCTTTGTATGTTTATACAGATATACACAATATTAATATTTTATAAACATGAATATTTTGCCGTACATACCCACACGCTTGATTAACAACATTTACTACCATAAATGCACAGAGTTTACTACCATAAATGTGACAAAGAAATTTACTGCTATCGACATTTCGCATTTGCTTATAATATATTTTATAAAATA
>NW_025937941.1:0-69913 GCF_000764305.2 Hyalella azteca | reverse complement strand
AACGAATAAGTTATCGCTCTCACAGATAACGATTGCTTAGCTCCACACAAATAATATTATCATTATAGTAGATTACGATTGCTTAGCACGACACAACTTAAAAGTAATCATTATCGTAGATTACGATTACTTAGGTACAACGACACAACTAACAATATGCGTTTAAAAATGATTTTTTTAAGACAACACTTCCGAAGAATCCAGTGTCTTGGATGTTACACATGTGCAATGAATTTCTAATTTTATTTCCAAATAAAAAAAAAATATATTTTTCAATTTTTTTAAGATATCAAAATTTTGTAAATTTTCAAAATTATTTATTCTGTGAACTGATTCATGCATTGTCTCTAATTTTATGCAATTGTGCAAAATTTCAGATCGATTGGACAGATCAAATTGTGTCATATGTGGATTATAAGATTTGTAGCAGACGAAATTATTATTACCACGTTTTTCTTAGTTTCACTTCGTGTCTGTCTGTCTGTCTGTCATCAAAAATTCAAACCTTAATTTAGAGCACTTCTGAAGATCCTAGAAACTTGAAATTTGGCATGCATGCTTATGCTGCCTAACAATTCAAGATTTGCTTATCAGAAGTATTAATAAAAAAAATTAAAATATATATATATACAAAAAACTAAAAATTCACGTTTAGGAATCGAGGTTTTTTGTCGAACACCCAGACTTGCCAACCCTGGAAATTGATTTGAATTACTAAAATTGCTAAACCAAAAAGTAGTAAATAAACATATATAAAAAAAATCTCCAAAAACCACGTTTTTCTGGTGTTTACAAACTAAAAACAATGAAATAAAACAAATAAAAAACTTTTAAAAACTACGTTTTCTTAACGGACAAAAAGAAAAAAACATTTACTCCTGCATAACATTTTACATAACTTTAATGTTATGTAAAAGTTAATGTTTTTCTTTTTTGTCCGTTAAGAAAACGTGGTTTTTAAAAATTTTTTATTTGTTTATTTTTAACTTTTTTGAAAATGGATTTTTTAAATCATTTATTCTGTCAATTGATTCATGCATTGCCTCCAACTTTAAGCATGTGTGCAAAATTTCAGATCGATTGGATAGGTAGAAGTGTGTCAAATATCGATAATAAGATTCGTAGCAGACAGACAGACAGACAGACATACAGACAAACAAGAAGTGAAGTTAAGGAGAAGTGTTGTAAAAAGTAATGGCTATCGTAGATTACGATTACTTAGCTCGACCCAACTAAAAAGTAATCACTATCGTCGATTACAATTACTTAGCACGATACAACTAAAATGTAATCGCTATCGTAGATTACGATTACTTAGCAAGACACAACCATAAAGTAATCATTCTCGTAGATTACGATTACCTAGCACGACACAACTAAAAAGTAATTAATATCGTAGATTACGATTACTTAGCACGACACAACTAATAATATGCGTTTAAAAATTTATTTTTAAAAACAACACTTCCAAAGAATCCAGTGTCTCCGATGTTACGCATGTACAATGAATTTCTAATTTTATTTTCATATATAAAAAAATAATTTTTAGTTTTTTAATATATATAAAATATATAAAAATTATTTATTCTGTCAATTGATTATTGTATTGTCTCCGACTTTATGCAAGCGTGCAAAATTTCAGATCGATTGGACAGGTATAAGTGTGTTAAATATCGATTATAAGATTTGTAGCAGACAGACAAACAAACAAACAAGAAGTGAAGTTAAAGGGAAGTGTTGTAAAAAGTAATCATTATCGTAGATTACGATTACTCAACACCACAAAACGAATATATAGCAAAATGCGTGATATGCGAGTAAGTCGGAACTAACTTATAAATTTACATGAAATTTCTGGAGAAATGCTTTCCTTTTAATTAAATTTTTGTCGTATTTTGTTGTTGATATGTTGGAAATCCTTACTATTTGCCTGTACTGTAGCATGGGTATCAACTGAAGGCTTCACGAGCACAACAAAAGAACAGAGGACCGAACAATTTGCTGATTGCGTGCGCTCTCTCATATTCTTCATTTATGTTAGTATCTATTATTATAATGAGTAGATGTCACTATTATAATTTTATCTATTAAGTTACCTGTTTCGCTTTTACAAACCGATTTTTCTCGAATTCGATCAGTTTTTGTTTAAAAACTTGATGTGATTGTAGTCTCTTCGTTTATCTGCAATTATCCAATACTCTTTAGATTCTCGATTATTTCCTCCATTCGTTGTCTATACCAAACATTCCTTGTTTCATTTTGCAGCGTAATCTTTTCATCTCGTTTTCTTGTAACTTTTGCCTCGTTTCTCCTCTGACATTACGCCGAGGCACGATATCGTGTTGCAAGAGCCTTGCGTCTCTCCAGGGCCGAGGGCGCCACTCTATAAACCCTCTCTTTTGAGAGGGTCGATCGATGAGAGGGCCAAGCCCCCATCGCCTCTCTTTACTTACCCCCTATTTCGTCACCCCCTCGCAGCTGCTCTCATCACAACAAAAACAAACTCCATCTGACGTCAAGAAACGCCCAAAACTAACGCTTGAGAATTTCTGCCAAAAGCATTCACGATGTACGTAAAATTAACGCGATGCTTAATGATTGAAGGAATTGTGTGTATTTGATATTGGTTTACAACTGGCAAGAGAAGCGGATAGGGATAAAGGATGTATTTTTTCTTTGTCTTGCACGGAAATGTTGAGATAACACGCGGTTATCAGCGTTCTCAAGACGGTCATAAACTAACCAAAATGCAATCTTATCTAATGCACGCATTTTATCATACTTCTGTTGGATGCTTCATGTATATGCTTGAAGCTTCGTTTTTACGAGATATTCTACTTATGCTCAGAAATGTTTTTATTACTTTATGAGGAAGTAATAGTAAGTAGCACATAATAACACTCGCGGTGTATAGGTATAAAGTAATATGATTGAGCCTTGGTAGACTGCATATCAACAGAATTCATGTCAAGTATATGTCAACCCATTTTAGTCAATTTAGGTTGAATTTCAAATAATTAGTGTCAAGTTTAGTTGCATAACAGATAATCCAAGTCAATTTAGACTGAATAGCGAAAAATGAATTAGATTCAAGAATTCGGTCAATTTTTTTTCTTCAAATAAAACAATATTGACGTGTTCTAAATTTCTAGAAGGAAAGACTTATATGTGGTTCAATATAAAGTTTATAGAATGTTTAGAAGGCTAACTCACCTTTTTATAGACGGAAACTGATGCTAATTAAGATAGAGCTTGTTATCTAGATATACTAGCACTGAACTTCCTTCACTGCACTGAAAAGATTAAAAACATTAAGATCAAGGATTCAACAAAATATGATTTATTCAACTCGATACTGCGATAAAATTTCGAAATTATTTTCGAAACATCTAAACACATTTTTGTCAAACACTTATTACGAAAGCCATTATTGCGCCTCGCATTCAGTTAAGACTCTGAGATTCTCATGTCTTTCAGTAAGAACGCTCCCATAACCTGAAGTTTCATCTTAATATAATAACATATGTGCGTTAATAATATATGAATTTAGTTTTGAACCGAAATCAAATTAAATGATTTTGTGTTTACAAAAAACCCGTTGAAATCTGGTTTGACATTCTACAAGTAACACTGGCTATATTTAATTTTTTTATGAAAGATAAAAGAATTGGATTATCCTGTAAGATCAGTCTATATAATTTTACTAGTAAGTTTAAACTGTATTTTTACTTGGCAAGTGGACCTTAAATTCTTTGCTTTTCAATGCACAAAATTACGAATGCATAATTTAATGCACCGAACTATGCAACATCTCACTCAATGTTCTCAATTATCTATTAATATTCTGATTCTCATGTAAATCAAAGCAATAAATAATAAATGCAGTGCACAGTTACAGTAGCACATCTCACTGCACAAGTGCTGCAGTGCGGTCACTTGAGCAGCAGTAATCACTGCCACAACTGCCGGCCACAGACTGCCGCCCAGGGCGCCGTGAACGCTACACTGCCGCGTCGATGTCCCAGCCATGCGCAGTAGCGTTCTGAACGCGCTACCCTGACCTCGCACTTCTGTTTGTACTATTTTTTACTATTTTATATTCTATTACTTAATATTACTTTTTGTATCATATTTAATGCTAGTGCTCAAACTATTACTTCATATTTCATTATTTATCATTACTCCTCTACTATTTAATATTATCGATTATTGAGCATTATACCATTCCTCAAAAACAGTTCCATTCGGATAAATCAGTTATTCGAATTTCGTTATAGGATAAGTTTAGCTTGAGGAGAAATAATGTACGAGAGAGTATTGGTTAAAGGTTATGAGGTATTTAAGTATTGGTGTTTTCAGCAGTTGAAGAAACTGTCGCAGTTTGTTTTAAATTTACTGTCCATTTATATATATAATATGGATAAATATTTTCTAGAGCAAAGAAAGTATCAGAAGTATTTATAGGTATTATGAAAGTATTCGTAGATATTATGAAAGTATTTGTAGATATTATGAAAGTATTCGTAGATATTCTCAAAGTATTTATAGAAATTATGAAAGTATTCGTAGATATTCTGAAAGCATTCGTAGATATTCTGAAAGTATTCGTAGATATTTTGAAAGTATTCGTAGATATTTTGAAAGTATTCGTAGATATTCTAAAAGAATTTGTAGATATTCTGAAAGGATTTTTAGATATTTTGGAAGTATTCGTAAATATTTTGAAAGGATTTGTAGATGTTCTGACAGTATTCGTAGGCATTCTGAAAGTATTTGTAGATATTATGTTCGGGGATGGTCATTACACTAAAGGTGAACTAAGTGAGCCACATATCACCTAACTGGCCTCGGGGACGGTCACTACACTAAAGGTGAACTATGTGAGCCACATATCACCTAACTGGTCTCGGGGACGGTCACTACACTAATGGTGAACTAAGTGAGCCACATATCACCTAACTGGCCTCGGGGACGGTCACTACACTAAAGGTGAACTATGTGAGCCACCCATCACCTAACTGGTCTCGGGCACGGTCACTACACTAAAGGTGAACTAAGTGAGCCACATATCACTGAAATGGATGATCAAGTTCTGGTTCATGATGTGCACTGGGTCAAGAACGACTGTGAGTTTCATGTTTTCTGCGTCGTAGTCGTAGTCGCCCGAGACGCTCATGTTGGAGGGCTTCTTCTGGATGCCGTAGACGGTGATGTCGCGCAGGTTCAGAGCACCAAGGTCCTCTCGGTTGTTGCGTTCTACCGTCAATGATAGAGTGTCCTGCGGGGAAATGCATTACTTTATTTAGAGTAGCATAAGGCTAAGTATTGTTATGCTTTTCATAATAAACTTTAGACAGAATTTGAGTCGGATAATTGTATCTGAGAGTTGAAGTTGCAGTGATTTGTCGGAGAGGGGTTACAAGTGTTGATACTAAAAGAGTTGGTATTAATCCTTTAGAATATTTAATTTGAATATAAGGTGAAGTGCGTGGAAGAGAAACAACTGGACTTTAAATTTTTGAATTCAGATACGCAGCAGCAAAAAACAATGGCCTACAGAAAGTTATCCAAACACAGTATTGAAAATAATATATATAATAAGTGCACTAGGTTAGAAATTACTGAGATTTTTCAAGATGCAAATCGTAAATGGTTGATGTTAACGTTACTCACTTCAACGAATGAGAAGACCACGAAGCTGTACAGGTTATCGGCGACGGTCGTCGCCCCATTCAGGTTATCCCAGAAGAGTTCCCCACTCGCAGTTCTGTCGAATCCCACAGCGACTAGCAGCCCCATGGGATTTCTCACGCTCAGGACGGTGGAGGTGGCAGGTTCCTGTAGGGGGAGTATAATTCCCCCACGTACGTGGAGGGGGATAGTGCTCAGAGGGGCGTCCACCAAATTCGTTGCACCAGGCCACTCCACAGGTCGACCCTGAGACGAAATATGTAAAGTTTATAAATTTTGAGACTGCAATGTTGGGCAACACTTGAAGCTGATACAAAGATAAACATCGCCTATCACAATATTTTTTAGTTTTGATCAAGATTTTGATGAGGATGTACTGGATCGAAAACAAAACACCTGACACGAAAACACGCATCTAAATATACATCTGTTACGAATCATACAACACTGAACATTACCACTCACCGTACGATAGTCGTACCAGGCATCAATGGGAAAGTAAATAGTACGATTCGTAGCGCCCTCCTCCAGTACCGGGGAAATGAGGAAGCTTGAACCCCACAGGAACTGGTCGTCAATGTCCAGGCAGTTGCGATCTCTGGGGAATCTAGGAGCAGATACTCGTAAATTTGACGATCTTGAGAGGCTCGAACTGTTCATCAAACAATCGCTGAAATTGGGACTAAATTTTCGATCAATGTCAGAATTTTTGTTGAGAAATATTGTCGAATGCTTTTCAATTCCGATTCTTAGTGAGACGTTCTCTAACTCAGGTTTGCGACTAACATTTAGAGGATTATGCTTGTTCTAATCAATTAAGTCGACGATTAGCTCTCTATGTGCAGTTACATTGCTGATAACTCGCTTCTTAATTGAAAACATGAGCTATATTGCAAATCCAATCGATTTTTTGTATCGGGCCAAAAAAAGATCATTGAAGAGGAAAGAATCTTATTTTTCCTAATTTATTCCAAAATATAGCGTTCCCTGTTGTACTTTTGAAAAATTGTGCCATTCTAGCTGACTGATTCCGACAAATTTCTGATATCTGCTTTACGGAAACACAATTCCGGCTTAATGTGGTTTCGGTATAAAAAATTAAGTTAGTTTTGCTGATAATAACTTCTAACTCTTCAAAGAACTCATATGCGGGATCCTAATTTCGAAAAATGGAGCTGAAAAAGATAAGCTTATCATTTAAGCGATTTAATACTGCATGTTAATGAATCCTGATAATGGGATTCTAATAAATCCTCTATCCTGATACTGCGTCTTAATGAATCAAGAGCCGTACCATCAACAATAGCCCACAGTCACTCACCGTCGGCTTTTCAAGCTAAGCACATCAATCACTGACGAGAACTCGGCCGCTACGTTTACTAAGGAAAGTTTTGATTCATCCAATCACTGATGTTTTTTCAAGTTAATCGCATTAATCACAGACGAGAATTAGACCGCTACGTGTACTTAAGAATGTTTTGATTGTACGGCCCCAGCAATATACTCGTAGATAAGACTACGTTGCGCAATAGCACTTATGAACCAACATCACCTGCTAAAATATTACACAATACAGTTTTTTTAATAGTGCGAGTGTGAAGTTTATGAATGAATTTACGTGAATTCAGGCGTCAACGTAAACCAATAATAGACACTATGGAGTTCATGCCTAAGACGGTACGTAAGATGTTGATGCGACATAAGATTTAGATAAGACTAAGAAGCTGAGAATAAGAACCGTACTCTTGAGCAAGGGAGCGCACGACTGTCTGTCCCTGCGTGGCGGCCCTGAAGAAGAGCGTGTAGAGGTGAGGCAGGAGGCGGTAGCGCTCCAGTAGCGCCGCCCGAGACCAGGAGGCCACCGTGTCGGGCCACATGCCAGGGTCCTGGACACAGTCACAATATTGATGATCTTTGCTATGTCATTTACAGTCATTTTTATTTAATTGATGATGTTTACTATGTCATTTACAGTCATTTTTATTTAATTGATGATGTTTACTATGTCATTTACAGTCATTTTTATTTAATTGATGATGTTTACTATGTCATTTACAGTCATTTTTATCCGTTTTTAGCGCATTTTCTCATTTATGGAACAAATGCACTATTGTGCTCGCCATGTCCGTTTGTCTGTCTGTCCATCCGTCCGTCCATCTGTCCGTGACCTCAAGTTTTCGTCAACGAGAACATGCGCTCTCTGTCACTCACTGCAGTGAGTACTGAGTTATATTTTTTTAATTTTTCGTGTCTTTATGTTTTTTGCTCGCTGTCAAACTTATGTGTGATGCGTGTTCTCGCAGTTCGGTTGAATCAGACGCGTTGTAGAGTAAAAATAATAATAATAATGGCATCATTGGATAAAAATGTGACGTAGCAGCAGTAGTAGACAGAAGTCGGATGCAACAGTTTTTGTTATTGAAACACCACTTATATTCGCGGACTATTGACGTTGACACAGGTTAAAGTTTCTTCACGAAATTTAAAGAATACATTAAATGGTTCGATTGAGTGAACTGACTCGCTATAGAATCCACAGTGTTCGACGGTGCTATCTGGCTGATTAATTAGCACCGATGAATATTATTATTTTTAATATTAGTATTATAGAACACTAGCATTAATGAATATTAGAAATAATGAATGTTAACATTAATGAATAGTTTATACATCGGGTTTTACTGACCTGGTCGACTTCACCCTTGCCGTTGTGGTTCCTGCTGAAGGGGTAGAAGGCCCCCAGCTGCATCCAGCGGGCGCAGAGCTCCTCCGTCGCGGTGCCGGTGAAGCCGCAGATGTCCGCCCCGATGTACGGGATGCCGAATAAGTTGAACTCAAGCATACCTGAGTGCAATCTTATTTAAATCAAAAGTAACGGCTCTAGCGGCTCAGTTACGTTATCATTACGATCCTTACTTAAATCAAACGACACGTCTTTGGCTGCTCAGTTTCGTTACCATTGCGTTCTATATTTAAATCAAAAGTAACGGCTCTAGCGGCTCAGCTACGTTACCATTACGTTCCTTATTTAATTAAATCAAAAGTAACGGCTTTGGGGGCTCAGTTCCGTTACCTTCACGTTTCTTATTTACATCAAACGCCACGGTGGCTCAGGTGTCAGTAATGCTATACCGCCACGATCGTTATTTGAACCAAACGTCACGGCACGCACGACTCGTATGGCGATTCGGAGTAATTTAAATGCTTAGCTCTTTCCGGCCGAACTATAACATGAATACAATTTCATTAATACAATTAATGCTTCATTTTTCATAACTTCAATCCTCATAATGCTTAAAAAATTCCTGAAATTAATGCATTAAACAAAATACGAGCTTGAACATGATTTGTCAATACAGCAAGGTTATCGAATACTAATTGAACACATGTAGTTTAAGAGTGAAATTGTGCACGTGTTACCTGAGAGTGGGTGGAGTCTGTGCCCAGCCGTAGAGGTTGTGCACGTCGTAGTGACGGTAGGGAGCTTCGTCAGCGGCGAGACACAGCGTCTTGTCCGACATGCGGTATGAAGGACCAACGTTGCCGGCCTCTGCGGGGCAACAGCGAAGTTTACATTTGGAAGCGCTGTTAAGGATACGTCGGCTAATTAAGTTGACATTTCAAAGCGGAGTTAAGGCTACGTCGGCTAATTAAGTTAACATTTCGAAGCGGAGTTAAGGATACGTCGGTTAATTAAGTTTAAAATTAGAGCAGATTTTTGGCTGTGTAGAGTCAAACAGGGCGGCATGACGCAAGATACCTGGAATTAGGGCTGCATACAAGTTGCTGGACATGCTAACATCGTAATTTCAAGTGAAAATTAACTGCTTGCGGCGACGGAAGGAAAAGACGATCTTGGCTTAAATCCTGCCACATTTGAGCTCTGATTCTTTAGCCTGCGCAGTGGTCTGGTATGCACAGAAATTTTGACGGTAACCGAGGTCGGCTTTGGGACTATGCTCACAAAATTTGGTCAAGATTACGTTTCGTTGCCTACATATTACGATAATCCCGACTCTTAAAACTAACATGGATTAAAAGCAAAGATTTGAAAAATGTTCTAAAAAATTTGTTTACTTTTTTCAAGCCCAGACAATTTTTTTTTATCATTTCATGGCATGAACGTATGATTTTGACAACTAAAATCTAACATACAACCACAGTCGAACTAGAAGAAAGTGAACTAGAAGAAAGTGATTTCTGCAAGTACAACTGAATTTAGTCAGTAAAACTGAACTGACTGGTGACGTAAGGTGGGTCGTCCCACTTAGACTGGGGACACTTGAGGTTCCAGGGTTGTGGCTGCCAGTCCGGCCAGTTCCAGGGCTGATCCATGTTAGTGTCAAACGCAGCAGGCTCATTCATATCCTGGTAAGGAAAAAATGTAGTAATGTACGAATCTTCCGTAATAAATTAACCTATTCCTATAATTTGGCCTTCGTAAAAGCTGGCATTCTTCCACGTCGTACCGTATGTTTGTAAACTTTTCATTCTGATTCAATCCAATCCCAATTGAACATCGCATTCTATTCCCTTCATGAACCATGATATCGCAGTCGCGCTAAAACTTTTTGAATTCCGATTAAAAACGCAATAAAATGGAATAATAAATTCCGATAATCTTAAGTTATTCACAATAAATTGTGTTCGATAATTTTTGCTAGTGATGGGTGTGAGACATACAATCCAGAGGCCGTCGAAGGGAATTTTCTGGTGGAAGAGGCGAATTTCTTTCGTCCACCATTCCTGGGTTGCCTGCTTGTGCCAGTTGGGGAACGCAGTGCGGTTCTCGGGCCAAACCTGGTCACGAAAAATACTCTTCAGCGTTAAGGTAATGAGATCAAGAAGCTATTGTAAATAGAAAGCACATTAAAAAGTCAGATACTGACCTACAAGAACGGAGAAAAACCAGACTGGTTACTATATAATTCTTGAGGAAATGAGGATTCTGGGCCTATCTTAATTGTCACTCAAGCTGTTATACATACACACTTAAAATCTTCAGATAATTAACGTTAAGAAGCGCCTATTCGCATTAAAACAAGCTGTTTGAAGCAGCTGCAAGAGAACAATAATCCGAAAGATTACATAACAATAATTAATAAAGATTATAACAATTATCCGAAAGCTGCAAGAGAACAATACACTCCGAATTAACGGATATAATAGATAAGAAACGTCGTACTCGGATCATACAAGCCTAATAATGCACCACGGTTAAAGATGTAATAAAAAATTACTAGAATAGCACAAAATGGCGTACATAGGCGAGCATCATGGAGCTTCCTCCGCCATTGTTGTAGTCCAGCGTCGCCTGGTCCGTGCCCTCCGGCCACTTGATGTAGGCGTCCGCGGCCAGCGCTCGAGCGTGAGTTGGGTACTCACTTTCCGAGAGCTGCAAAGTTATTATTTATTTAGTGTGGATTTCATTCGATAACTACGTGGCGATTTGTGTAGCATTTTTCGAATTGAATCTTGTATTATTTAGCCTAATTTCATTTGCTAACATCATCGCAATTCCAGTAGTGTTTTGCAAATTGGTCTCTAAATATATGACTTTCCTTTACATAAATAACATTGGGTGTGATGATGTTGATTGTGATTTATATCGTCAACACGTATGCCGCTCCTTTAAACCAATTGTTTCATAATAATTTAATAAAAGTAGGAAAGTTACACGTATATGTTTCTCTTAACCGATCAAACAGTTTTAGTTTGCATGATTGCATTTGTCAAGTACTTTAGAAACATCTTGAATCACAGAGCAGAAAAGCAACCAAATAATAGTTCCATTTGTACGTAAAATCAACAAGCTCACTGTAACTGCGATACAATTTACGCGCCTCCACATTGATGGCCGGGTCCAGAATGATTATGAAGCGATGCCCCGACGCGTGAAGCTCCTCAGCATAGGCCCCCAGCCCACCGAACTTCTCTTCGTCGAGAGTGAAGTCCTTTTGCCGATCCATGTGATCGATGTCCGCGTATTGAACATCCTCAAAAAATAACAAAAACTTATTAAATGGAACGCAACAAAGATTTCAGCCATTAAAGTCCGTATAAAAACAATACGTTAATGAAAACAGACGTGCATTCTGGAAATAAATTGTTTTTTATTCGGAGAAAAACGAAGTAGAAAATAACATGTAGAATTTTTGAGACAGAAAAGTCCTCTCTTAATCCCTAACGGTTAGCCAGTCTTGGCGCTCCATAAATTTGGACTGGAATTTCTAATTATAGCGTTATTAGTTTTTAGTTAGTTATTACCTAAAATTGCCTAATTATTCGCGCACTGGAAGACATCACAAAAAATAATTATTTTACTGTTGAAAATTTGTATAGAGGATATCCATTAATCTGATATCGTTACAATTCTGCTGGCACTTAATTTAACTCACAATGGGTATGTCCAGTTGCAGCGTCCTGTTCATAGCGTCCTTCATGTGCTGCAGGTCCTCGTAGCCGTACCTGAGGGGGGCAAATATTTCTACATTTGTTTGGTGAATGTAGGTAGCTTTCTTTATTTTTTTAATAGAAAGTACGAATAAAATTAACATTTGGCCTGCAAATGCGCACAAATAACCTACGTAAAATTCAGCACGTGAAATTATGAACCTGTAAAATCTTTGTAAAAAATTTCGATCAAGGGAAGATTTTTCACTGAATGAGTATTTCTTGCTTTAAAATGGCTATATTATGATAAAAAAATGCTGGAGGTTCTAGTTTTAAGTGAGTATAGTTTGTAACCTGGAGATAAGATCTATATTGAAAAAGAATCCGATAAGATAGAGGTTAGAGATAGAGGATAAAAGGAGGTAGATCGAGATAAGGAGTAAGAGTATGGAGAAGAGGAAAAGATAAAGGTTAGATAAGATCTAGATAAAATAATGAAGGTTAGATAAGATAAGAAAGGTTACATAAAATATAACCTGGAGAGCTGGAAACCCAAAGCCCAGTAAGGAGGCATGACAGGACGGCCGATCAGAGCTGTGTACTGCGAGGTTACCTGTGGACAGACATTAAAAAAATTTGCAAGAAATTAAGAAGATTTATATGTAAATTATGTAAGAATTGCTGAAAAGTATAAATTATTCTAGCACAAAAATCATAAAAAATAAATTATACATTAAATAAATTATTAAATTAAATCATAAATTATAATTATTAAATTAAATCATAAATTATACTGGGAAAAATTATAAAATCAATCTTTACAATAATAAATTATTTTAAATATTCCGGAATTAGTTAAGAGTCGTTCCATAAGTATCGTAAATCCATTACGAGGCACTAAATCGAATTTGACAAAGATACAAAAACGCATCAACAAGCACTACTCTACTGAATATCTGAAATCTGACATGAATACATTGAAATTCAATGCTAAAAAACACTCCAGAACATTTAAAGCTGTCAAATATTGAGAGTAGTTTACATCGCCACATAAATGCTACGGGAAGTACATAGGTCAAAATACATCTGGGGCTCCAGCAGATATTTACAATTGTTATAAAGAACAAACTACGGTACCACTGTAATACTATATGTTATGAGTTATTGTTAACAAATTTGTAATTTATTATTGTTATAAGGAACCAACTAGGGAGACACTCACAGTCTCAGGTTCAGGTCCGAGAACGAAGAAAAAGTCTAAGATGCCTCCGATAGTTCGGTACGTCAGGGAGGGGTAGTCGAGGAACTGGTAGTCTGTTGGAGATATCTTTTATACCTAAAGATACGTTTAAATAAGATCATATAAATATAATTAGAATCAGAACTAAACAATTTGATGTAGGAATAGTCATTGACAAACAGGCTAATTTTATTTCAGAGGTTCGCGAGGAAATTGTATCAATGTATAAAATGATTACATAACTTACAAATTACATCCGATCAGCAATTGATAATATGACACTAACTAATAATGCTGAAATTAATAATCATAAATGCCGTCTTAAAGAATAGTGACGATCTCCGAAAAAAGGATGGGTCTAATTGTCCATATAGTGACACACTTTTTGTATGTAGCGCTGATAAGCCCTTCTTCCAAGTCAAACTGAGTCAGGATGCCCCACACAAGCGCAAAAAGTGGGTCGCTACTTGGACAAATTCCCACTAATATCTCTGAGTCACCGACATGTCACCGACCCATGGCGTTGCTGTTGAGCAGCAGCACGCCGTGCGCGCGGCCGTCGTTCTCGACGCACGAGTAGTACGGGTGCGTGCCGTACAGGTTCACTTTCAGCTGAAGGTGAAGATTACTTCTTATCATTACTTCTTATCATTACTTCTTATCATTACTTCTATAATAAGAAATTTAGTGAAAATCTAATCTATCAAACCTAACTTGAAAACCTATCTCTCGTCTCAAAAAAAAAAAAAATTAAATGACATTCCGAAGATATATTTACTCTTGACAAAAATAAATCTAAATTTTATCATCAAAAATCATACGTGTGATGCTAATCTATTTAGAATTTTAGATAATAAGATCATCAATTCATATGAACTTCATTTTGATTCTTTATGAAGCTTTACCTCCTAACTTTATTCATTACATGAGTTATTCAGCAGTGTATCATCAAAACACGTAGACAGCGTGTTAGTTTTCCTAATTTTTAGTTCTTTAAAGCTACCGTCCTAGTCTCCATACGACTCACGTGCACTTGCAATCCATAAAAATTAAATTTAGATTCATTATGCTACTTTAATTAGTAAGTAATTGTGAGTATTCATTTTACATTATGAGCAGCGATCAAATAACTATACTCGAGTTAATTTCTTTTACAGTCTTCGATTCCACCCTCCTCTTCCCTTTGGGACTCACGTCGCATTATTTGCAGTGTACCAACAAGTATACAGGATTTAATTATCCTATATCGTATATTTTTGTTCTATCCTCTTCTCTTGTAACTCACGTCCACTTCAGGCCACTGGTCGCGAGCAAAGAGACTCCAGACGGTGCCGTCCATCTGTGTCCTGAAGGAGGGGTGGGTGTTCTCCCCCATACCGTAGACGTTCTTGCTGGGCAGCAGCGTCGTCACGCTCAGGAACTGGTCTTCTAGAATCAAACCACCGAGACTCGTGTCGAAACTGCCGACAAATTGTGAAAAAAAGTATTATATAAATCCACTATATCATTAAATAAACGAAATAATGACATCATTTCTTCAAAAACTACCAAAGTACGGAATGTGTGATTGGATAAATCAGGGAAATATGTCACTTATTTACAATCGCACGAGCCAATTGAGACTGCTACATCGCAGGTCATATTTTTTCTGGACTGTCATCATGGCGGAATTTAATACTAAATTCACTAGAATTTTTTTTTAAATGGCGGAATTTAATTCTCAATTCACCATACAATTTTTGGTTTTGGTTTTTTTTTTTTTTTTTTTTTAAATAAGGCCTCCCACACTCACCATTCCAACAAAAATGAATTAATTTTATTAATTAAAAACAGGGAATGGTTTCATGTTTTTTGGTTTGAACATGAATATTTTCTTCTCACATGACGGTGCCAGTGGCCCTCCTGACGACGGTGAAGGAGAACACGTCACCGGGGACCTCCGACGTCAGTTTGAGCTCATACAGCGGCGACGAAGCTGAGCTCGACGGCAGGTTCAGGACGATGGGCACCTCGAAGCGTGACTCGCTCGCGTCGTACAGCTGAAGTAAATAGGGAAGATAAATCCTTATTAATAAATTATAATTTTTTAAGCACTAAAAATATATCGCCAATATTATGCTCAATTAAATTACGAGAGATATATAAGGGACTTTTTACCGCACTGAATTATCGATGAATTCTGTGAGGAAAAGTATATACAGCGGTATAATTATGTAACGAATTCAAGGCGAAAAATGATAGAATTTCGTCACATTAACAAACAGCGAATGTCTGTCTCGTGGCTTGAATTAATAACTTATTTTACCTGTTTATTAATAACTTATTTTACCTGTTTTATCAGATAAAATGAGCAACAGGGAACTAAGGCCAACTGATAAAAAGAAAAACCTGTACGGTAATTTGCAGTATTGTGGTTACAAAATGTTCACCTTGACTCTAAGCAGATGGTCTGCTAGTATGAAGACCTCAAAAGTGACATTAACGATGGGGTCTTGGAAGACAGGGTCCCCCAACTTGGACAAGGGGACCTTGAACCCCGTCTCTGTAGGAACCTTGGCACCCGCGATGACGTAACCCAAGGCTGAGGGCGGGGGCAGTGAGCAGGTTATCTGCCGAAAATAAAAATTATGTTCACAATGTTTAAATTTATTTAGGATTGGGAACTTTGCATGGAATTTTTATTATATGTTCAATCGGTGATAGATTGAGCATTTATAACGTCTTATGAAGAGAAAGATCAGTTTTTAAAATATAATTTTCAATACCATATTTTTCACATGGCTACATCACTCACCCGAGTGGCCTAAGGAAAATAATGGCTACAAATGAACACAAATTAAGGTTGACGTCTGAATTCCGATATTGCATCGATGTACGATATTGCATTGCATCGTTTCAAACGAGGCGATTTTTGGTGACGAATCGAACAATTTTGATATTGCATCGATATCAAACGAATTCACGTGCGAAGCCCAGAATATTTATGTGAGGGTTGAAATATTTTAAAATCATAGCCTATCCTCAGTTAGACATAAAACTCGTGCCAGATTCTGAAGATTATTGCTGAAGATAATAATATAGATTGTTGGCGACTCACGTTAGCTTGGTCGTTCCAGACACAGTGCCGCGCCGCACACTCAGCGCTTGTGGCCACGGGCGTCGACCCTGCAGCGCCTTCGCAAAATTCGAAATATAATTTTTATTAATGAAAATTTCAACAATTAGTAAAACAAATGATAACAAAAAAATGAGCTCACACAACAAGAAGCTACAAATTAAGCATATTAAATGTCATATTTCATAGGAGATATAAAAATATCTGATTATCAAAATTGCAATTAAGCAAAACCACTCAAATAAACGTAAAACCTAACACATACCTGAACTTAAAATAAAAATGCCACTAATAGACACCAAACATAATCTTTCAATGTGTGAACATTTCATCTTGCCAAACCTACCTGCATAAGAAATAGGGCATGGCAGGAGCAGGTCGCTGAGGTCGGTGCTCCAGGAAAGCTCAAAATTCGAGTCCAGAGGAAGCTGGAGGTCATACACTCTCAGCACCTGGGTTGTGAATAAATTGAATTGCTATGATTTGCAAGTTGCTGACCGAAATCGTGTGCATCTGATAGATTGCAGAACCTGGTATTACGAGAGAAATTATTCAGAAGCCATTTTAACATCAGTTCTAGAGAGGTTCGAACGACAAGTTTTTAGATCTCGCGAGAAAAGCCTAGATCATAACAAGAATAAGTCTATTTATCAACGCGACACTATTTTTTTATATTATATTGTGACTATTCAACTTTCTGAATCGCCCAATACCATATTGCTAAGTTCGAGTTCTAAGTAGAGTAAAGGCTCAACCCATTCGCTGAACACAATGTGAACGATAACAAAATAAATCATTGCATAATATTTTTATTGACGAACTTAAAATTAGACGAGAATCAAAAGTTGTCACTAGGTCAATGATTCATCTACTTTGCTAGTCCGTTAGCACGGGACGATATTCGAAATTGATGCAATTTGGTAGCAAATATTTTTCCAACAATTATGGCCCTTGAGCTGGACTGTCGACTGACTCAGTGATGCCTAATTAAGTCCACGCGGTCCTTTATATTATATTATTACCAATTATATATAAAATAATAACTCAATATCATTACTTAATTATATTTTCAAATTTAATTTAACTCAACATTAACCTAAAATATTGACATGGTTCAGAATATTCTTAATTAAAACCGGGAAAAATGATAACCAAGGGAGCCTAAAGTTAAGCCTTCATCTTCTGACGGGAACGCTCGTTATCATAATATACGAAAATGCTTGAAAACAGTCAACAATAATCAAAAGAGTTGAAGCGATGTATTCCTTTACGTTATAGACGTCATCGCATAGTGCCAGGAATACAGGTTTGTAAACAGTCAATACATGAGTTTTGATAAGAGTTAAACATAAACTCCCTGACATTATAGACGTCATCGTAGTGCCAGTCGCCGGTGGTGACGCGTTGACCGTCCAGCAGGAGCTGACGGGGTCTGGAGGCCACGTAGAACACGGTCACGTCTGACAGTTTGAGGCCCTCGGTGAGGGAGGGAGGCCCCGACGTCACAACTGTCCACCGTAGGGCGTTCCGAGCCTGTTATCAGTGATAGATGTTCACTTAAAAATTCTGAATAAATCAGTAAATAGTATATTGTTCACTTTAATAATCAGTAAGTAATTCACTTTACTGTTGAAGAATTAATAAGTAATGAAGCGTACTGACCAGTAGAGTAGGCTTGTTTGGCTTGCATGTGATGGCGGTGACGGTTTCAGTGATTATAGTTGCCAATAGAATCACTTATAATACGTTATATGACATCAAGAGAATCACTTCTAATGCGCTACACGACCCAATAGAATCACTTCTAATACGTTATATGGCAACAATAGAATCACTTCTAATACGCTACACGACACCAATAGAATCACTTATAATACGCTACATGACACCAATAGAATCACTTATAATACGTTACACGACACCAATAGAATCACTTATAATACGCTACATGACACCAATAGAATCACTTATAATACGTTACACGACACCAATAGAATCACTTATAATACGCTACATGACACCAATAGAATCACTTATAATACGTTACACGACACCAATAGAATCACTTATAATACGCTACATGACACCAATAGAATCGCTTTTAATACATTACACAAGACACCAATAAAGACACTTATAATTCATCAGGCAATACCTCGTCGTAGGAAAAGTTGGCATAGAAATAGTTCCCGGAGCCGACAGAGTCTGCAAACAGAAAGGCCACAATAAAGTAAACATTATATATATTTTGCAATAGATCAAACGCTTTTAGATTTGCCACATTGTATTTTGTGCTACACTCAAGTGATTAACGATCCTAATTATCAAACTACGAATTGTTCACTATTTCTTACGACTTTACGAGTCACATAAAATAATTAGTGATGAAACTAATTTACTGAACAGCTGAAGCCGGCATCTCTCACCCAGAGAGTCGCCGTCGTCCCAGAAGAGGTCACCAGTAGCGGTGCCATCATTGCCAGGTGCCACGATGAGTCCCATTGGGTTCTTCCTGCGATTTGAAAAATAATTTAACAATAAACGTTGCATTATTTCGCAATGTAGCTGCGCAGTTCTGCAGGCATTTGTGTAAACCAGTGATCCGCTGATTACTTGCGAACTGGGTCGGATTTAGTACGGGTTTTCCTTTTGTAACCGGACGGCGTAGCAGAGTGGCTGTCCCGTTCTGTCGTCGTCAGAGTTGGTGTTTGCGGTTTTGAGTGGCGGGTTTTGAGGCTATGGACTGAGAGTCTCCCTTTACACTGCCTATGGTTTCGGATGCCTATATAGTGCTCGTGTGAAACAGTCGTCTTCGAATTGGTTAACCGAAAATGTCTAAACCTATTCTTTAATCGTGTTTAGGTTGTCTTAGTGAGTTTTGCTCATTTCGTGTATGGAATTATTACAGGTGGTGAGGGTACTAAACTTGGTATCTATCTTCTGGTGAAGCAATTGTTGAAACACAGCGGGGAAGATAACAATCGACACCAGCGGCGCTTTATATTTTTTGGTGACCGGCAGCGCCTGTGGAGTACCACACGTTAGAACCCTACCTGCATCTTCTTTTGGAGAGTTCAGACGCCAATGAAGCGATCTTCTTGTAAATGATGTACCACAAATCATCGGCAGCAGAAATTATTATTAAATAAAACCCAGGATATTTGAAACTGGTGCTCCTAAGCCGCGTATTTGGAAATTCCGAGGAGGCATACAAGTGATCTGAGTTCCAGCATCCATCAGAGAGCTTGGAGACCGGCAAGGTGTCACAGCGGTCACGACTGCCAATTCATGGAGTTAGGCTGATTTTGTTTGGATGTGTGGGCCCTCTGAATCCTCATCAGGGTGGTTCCTTGTTATTTTGGGAGGGTTCTAACTTATATATGTGCCTTGTAGAGTAGATTGGGTATATGGGTCCTGTTATATATTTAGGTTTATTTTAGTTTCACTGGGTTTTATAACCGCGTAAGAGTGGAAACTTGCGTAATAAAAATTCAATAACCAGTTTTAGAAATTCCTTTGTTATTGTACCTAATTTCTAAAGTTTTTTCACTATCGAGTCTACAATAGACGGCGATAGCCTGTAGATGTTGATAACTCTCCCGCAACAGCAATATCACTAAATTAAAAAAATTGAATTTTACACGAGCGAGCAAAAAAATGATAACAAACCAGAGTCACAAAATTCGTTTCCAATAATAACGAGTTTTTAGTATTTGGTATTTACAGTTGAGGCTAGGCTTCAAAGATCCTATATATGATGTATAGCTATAGTTTCCAATTATATTCTACTTCAAGGGGTACAAGTGTACTTATAGAAGTACACTTGTACACTTGTACACTTATAGAAGTACACTTGTACTTATAATGCAATTTTTTAGTGAAGACACCGACATGTATGCATTTTACCTTGCATGAATCCTCCTTAGCTGTGACGTGATTCTCTTCGGAATGTCATTAAAATGATCAATCAGCCCTGCGGTACAATATATTCAAACCAAAAACTCAAACTTTCCAACAGTGGTGCGTATAATTACGCATTGAAATAATTAATTTCAATGATAAACGGAAAGTTTGCATGACATTTTATTTTTTCCATAAATTTGATTTGAAGTGAGAATGCAAATCTAATCCACCATCATTGCTGCAGTTCTTGGAGATTCTTAGTACAAATTCATATATTAAAATCTATTGGATTTATTACTAACGAAGGAGTACAAAATGTCAGATCGAAAGTCCTTAATATTAAAATTATACAAAAAATCAAGCCCCTCATGAATAAAACTATGTAAAATCCAGTTAACAACGATTATACGAAATTTTTGTCATCACCTATGGAACTCGATCCTCTGCAATCAACTCGCATTTAATATTCCTTTAAATTATCATGCAATGATAAACTGAATCTCAAGTTCAAAATCACAAGGTAATGAGGAAATTTACACATTTGGTTTGCATTCATGAACATACCAGTAGGTGTTGCTCGAACACACTTTCTGCACCTTCCTTCATATTTCATTTTTGTCTGTCGACGTTGAGGAAACTTATTTAACTGCACAAATTGTATTAATTTGTACCTTTCATCATCTTTCACCATCGGCACGGACCTGGACATGAGGGTGTTGAGGGCAGGCCGCTGGGTAGGCACGATGGCTCCCCCGTTGAGGAACACCGGTACCTCCCCGTCCAGGGGGGCCGACACGTTGCGGTAGCGAGCAACTTCGGTCCACAGTCTCCCCTATGAACGATTGTGTTATAGTGCTTTATTTAACGTATTTATTTAACGACGGCGTTAAATTTATTTAACGCAATCGTTATTTAACGGTAATTTATTTAAAGTTTGCGTCAAATAATAATAAAATCTTTTGAACATCACACAGGTTGTTTTTTAAGTTAAGTTATTTATTTCTAAGTTGAGAACAAACATAGATAATTAAAGTGATTGTGTGTAAAACAATCAAAGATATGTTGTTCTCAATAAAGTCTCAAATAGTGTAAGATGTCCGGTGTCATGTCCATCTTTATAACTTATGGTTGTTTCACGCATAATTCGAATTGAAAAAGTACGTAATACATATTCTAATGTAGTATAGTTTAAAGTTACCCATCAAACTTACGTCGCTAATGGAGAACCAACGCCCGGCTGACGGAAAATAAACTTCCACTTGCGATACCCCCTGAGGTAGAAAATAATTGTTTTTATACGTAATTGGGAAAGCTGAATCTTCAGTAGCTTGTTTATTCCAGGAAATTTAGTAGTTTAGTACCTTTAGTAATTACTAAATTACCTTAAATTTGAGTAAATTGAGCTGGTTTAAGTTGGTTATACTCATATAGCTAAAAAATTGGGAAGTTAATGTAAAGTCATTATAATCCTAACGTTATTGGGGATTCATGGATTAACTTGAAATTGAAGAAAAGAAGCGTATATTGTTAACTTTCTTTAGAAACTTAGAATTATCGTTCGATAGGGAATAAGAAATTTCATTTCTTCATCAACTTTAGCCTGAAATCATGCAGTTCTTTTATTCAGTATTGTGAATTAACTGAATTACGAGTAGTATCCTGCATTTATATTCCTATCATGATTCAAAACATTTATCCTGATTTACTCATAAAATCTGTAAATAAAAACCAAGGAACTTTAAATACCAATTAATAGTGAAAGAGAACGGAATTGAAAATAAAATATAATCGTGGAATTTGGCCGAAAAAAGACCATCTGTCAACCCTGGATTTCATACCATAGTTACGGTCAGTATTTTAAAATTATCATTAAATATTATTACTATTATTATTAAAAGTGCTGCTCCTGACCGGTCGCAGAGCGGGGCAGATCATGACGGCGCCGCCCCACAGGAACTGCGTCGAGACAGAGCGCGCGTTCCGGTCCTGAGGAAACCTGGTGTAGATAATGGTTATAATTTATAGAACAAAAAACATTTTTAGTTACTCGGTAATTGAAGAAAATCTGATCAAAGATTATATTATGACTATTACTGAATTATGCTATATGGAATACAAATTTTTTTAGCGGTCGTAGGAATAAAAAAATGCGTCTGTGAAACCGACTGCTTTGGTTTTGGTAACAAATCGTGGAAACTCAACGGCCCGAATAGCAACTCAAAGAAGGGCTAGCGATGAGACAAAAGCTCACCGGAATTCGTGAAAAACCAATTAACGACCAAAGAATATTTTAGGTACTGGATTACGACTCACTGGGTCTCAAAAGACCACAAATCACTGACAGGAAAACCAGAGGCCATGACTCACTGTTAGGAAAACCGGAGGCCACGAATCACTGTCAGGGAAACCAGAGGCCATGACTCACTGTNGGATAACGACTCACTGGAAGGCCAAGGAGCGGATGACAGCCTCGCCCCGCGTCGCCGCCCTGTGGTGCAGCGTGTAGAGATGCGGCAGAAGCAAGAAGCGCTGACGCAGCGATGCTCGCGCAGCAGCGGCCACGGTAGGCCACAGGCTTGGGTCCTGCGAACAACCGGGCAATTCGTTATAAAAAATATAACTCAGTACTCACTGCAGTGAGTGACAGGGAGCGCATTTTCTCATCGACGAAAACTTGAAGTCACGGACGGACCGACGGACAGACAGACGGACGGACATGACCAGCACAATAGTGCCTTTTTTCCATAAATGAGAAAATGCGATAAAAGGAGGGTTTGCTGCCATAAAAGCCCCCCTTTGTTGATATAAAGTCACCGCGCCTGTCGTTTCAAAACCGCATTGATTGTTGTTATA
The DNA here is from genome assembly GCF_000764305.2 of Hyalella azteca. Taxonomy (NCBI): domain Eukaryota; kingdom Metazoa; phylum Arthropoda; class Malacostraca; order Amphipoda; family Hyalellidae; genus Hyalella; species Hyalella azteca. Next base: position 46,718 of record NW_025937941.1, on the reverse strand, counting down.
TAAACTAACGCGCTCGTTTATTCACAAAATTGTGTTAGTTGTTATATGAAACATTACGGTGTTGTCATGAAAATAATCACGTTAGTTTTCATAAAGCACCGCGCTTGTTAAATAATACATGAGAGCAGTTCAACTATCTAAAAGTACCCGCACACTCAGGAGCAGTTTATCGTGTGTGCAACTAATTCTGGATTTGAAAGACTGGTCACAAGGTTTCTCACTTCATACTTAATACACTTCATTCATTATTTACAAGCATGATATGATACGAGCATGGAATGAAAGTTGATCAATAATAAGGCTGAAATTAGAAAGATTATTAAGAATTTTGAATGACTAACAATTTCAGCAAAAGAACAGATATGGCTTATGGGTGATGGGTCAAAATAAGTTACCTGAGGAGGGTATTCCCTGCCGTTGTGGTTCCTGCTGAAGGTATAAAAGGCCCCCAGCTGCACCCAGCGAGCGCAGAGCTCCTCCGACGCTTGGCCGGAGTAGCCGCAGATGTCCGCGCCCACGTACGGGATGCCGAATAAATTGAACTCAAGCAAACCTGCACACATTAACATGATTGAATGTGTCACATGGATGTGCCAAGACAATACTGTTGTTATTTAGAATTTAAAGGTAACATTATTTAGAACATTAAGGTAATGTTGTGCCCTTCTAACGATGACACCTCTTTTTAGCAGGCCTGTAGCTACAAATAGCATGGACGACGTTTAACGAATCCGTAGTCAAAGGGTCGACCTGTTGTCTATTACTCTACTCACCAGGTTACTATATAAGAATACCATTGAATCGTGACTCGGTCTTCAGATACGAATAACATTAACGAATTTGTTGCTTAATATATCCGTAGTCAGAGAGTCGACCTTTAGTCAACCTACGGTTCCTCTAGTTACTCGGTCTTCAGATATAAGTAGCGTTGACTCGTTATCCGGTCTTTAAGGTACGGATACATTAACATACTTTAACATAATTTAAACATAAATTTATCAGTTAACGTATCCGGAGACGAGAGACTCACCCACAACGGAGGCCGCAAGGTGGGACCAGGAGGCCTGAGTGTCACCCAGCCAGTGGCCCGCCCAGCGGCCGCTGCTGGGGTATGTAGACCTCGACACCACCACACCACGACGCGACGTGGCCTTCTCCAGCCCCCTGATCACAACGTATGTTTTATTTTTTTTATATCTATTAACTTCATTTCTATGTCTATTAAGCATTCATTTTATGCGCTAAGAAGCATTTTTTTAATCTATGTCATTTTTGACGCCAGCAGTATAATGCCTGCAGACAGCACATAAAAAAGACACAATACAATAAATGGTTCCACCTGCTAAGAAGCGATATTATACAGCGTGATGTTCTTGCTATACACTAAAAAATGAACGATGCATTTATGATTATTTGATAAGGCGACAGGACTCTAGCTTATTCTCAGATATCAAAATTACAACTAGCAAAAGTAACATTTTTTCGGGTTAAGGAAACGCCTTGATTAATCAATTTATTTCCCTGTCACTAACTCACTATGTATATTTCATATCAGGAGTATCCCACTTACTGGTCTCTCGCTAAATATTCTGCCAATAAATAAATAATTCACAAGCTGATATTCACGAATTATTCTGAAAAACAGCGTTGGAACACATCCAAGCGACAACATTTCTTCTCGCTTCGAGTCACCGACATGTGGAACAGCCTCCCTGATAGCATCGTTGACGCGACGAGTATGAACGCCTTCAAAAACAGACTAGACGAAGCTATGCAGGAGCATATGTTCAGTCTTAAAATGCCTAGCAAATTACGGACCAGGCAATAAGCCCAGCAGCTATCTCAATCAACCGTCAGTTATGGAAAGATCCGGGTCCCAAAGGCCGGATCCCTTGTGAATCAAGTCACGAAAAGTACAAGAATCGGCAAAAGGCCATGGGCCTATTTCTTCGGTGCCGACACTTCTATTCTATTCTTTTCTATGAATAACGAATTCACAAGCTGGTATACAATCAGAGCAACACCCTGGAGACCTTCAAGAGACAACTGGACGTGTTCCTGGGCACAATCCCAGATCGACCTCTCCTGCAACACAACCAGCGGCGAGAAGCAAGCAACAGCATCGTGCATCAGGTGGCCCAAATGAGGGCGGATGAACGATAAGCAAGAGGCTGCGATCCATCGTGGTCTGGGACTGCTACGTCCGAAACAAGTACCAAGATTACCAAGCAACACTATAGCTCACTGCAGCGTGGGCTGCGACTGAGACCAGCCGTGCAGGTTGTGTACGTCGTAGTGGCGGTAGGTGTCATGGCGGGCGTTCATGCATATCGTGCCGCTCGACAGCCTGGAAGTGAGAGGCTGAATTTCATTTCTGATTGATGTATTTCATTTAACTTCATTTACATTACTTATTTTAAGTATTTACATAATTGGGCATAAAATTGTAAAAATAATGAAGAATAGATAACATTTCTTGGACATTCTTCCGACTGAATTATCAAAATAGGTTTTATTGAGAAAAAATGCTTCACATGCATTGTGAGAAGGCTGTGGCATGTCATGCCTACCGCATTAATGAGTAACTTGAAAAAAGGGGGTGCGAAGAAGGGGAGTCATGGAAAAAAGTGAAACTTTAATGTTTACAGCTAGTGTCTCACTATCTTGTCAAGATATTTCCAGTCTTTGGCCAAAATCTACTTGATAAATGAAAATTGATTGTCTAGAATATTGCGTGCTAGCTTACTATGCCCCGCTGCAGCCTGGAGCATTTATTTATTTGCTCTTTAACAAGGATTTCAGTGTCGCAAAATAGAAAGATTGCAGTTTAAAAATTGATTGCATTGAACTGACTTATTTGTTGCTCATAACATAACCTGTTTGAAACTTTTAATTTAAAGCGGGTGTTTTCCTTAAAGACACTGTTGGAAACCTCGAATATTTATTTAAACCATCTCATGTTTAAATGCAAATGCAATAACCTAAACCCATTCTTCAAGCACGCCTCACGATATAACCAATTATTAAAAATAATACAACAAAATCTTCTAAAATTATTTCACAAACATATTTTCTATCAAAAAATTAGTTTTCAAGCATAAAGTGACCATTTCCGATCAGCATTTTGCCGATATAAGAAAATTTCCTAATATTATGGCATAGCCATGCTTTTTTAGCAAAAAATGCATTTCCAGGATGAATTGGTCGTTTAATGTGAGCCTTCCTTAAAAAGCGAGGGCCCCACCTAACGACGCCTGCTCTCGTGGAGTAGGGCGGGTCGTCCCACGTAGAGTTTGGGCAGCTCAGACTGAGCACGTCTTGTTCCGAGTTGGTGTTGAGGCTTACAGGCTCGTTCATGTCCTAGCGGCACGGCAAATTAATGAAACAGACAAACTAGAAAACTATGTCCGCTTTTAAAAAACTGGATTTCAACTATATATATATTTTTATGCAATTTCAATCTAAAAACTACGATGTGTAATGATGAATTATTATTATTAACTGACAATCAAGAGTCCATCGAACTGCAGGGCGTCCCTGAAGCGCAGGATCTCATCGCCCCACCATGTCTGGGTGGCCGGACGCAGGAAGTCTGCGAACGCGGACCTGTTGTCGGGCCGGGCCTGGCGGGGGGTGTCGGTCATGGCGGTGGAGGAAAGATGAAAGATAAAGAAAGATAAAGATGGCGGTCATCATATTAATAACCGCAAGCAAGAGGTCATCATATTAATAACCGCAAGCAAGAGGTCATACATTAATAACCGCAAGCAAGAAGATGAAAGATAAAGAAAGATAAAGATGGCGGTCATCATATTAATAACCGCAAGCAAGAGGTCATGATATTAATAACAGCAAGCAAGAGGTCATTATATTAATGAAAGGTTATAGTTAGTTGCTAGTCTCAAGATAATGCTAATAATGGACACCCACATGTCCAAGGAGTAGGTCACCGGCGCCATAGTTGTTGCCGCCGTCAGGCAGCTCTACGTCACCGCCCCACGTGACGTAGACGTTGCCGGCGACCCCGCGCACGTGGACCTCGTAGTCCGGCCCTAGCTGCACGTCAGAGACTCGCGTGGGTTACGATGAATACACAAAAAATAAACCCTTACATGAATCATGGAAAATAAAAATGATGAACATTTCGATGAGAATAAAAAAATGTGAACAAAAAATGTGTTAATAGCAGTATGAATAAAATCCGGAATAAACAAGTGGTAAAAATGAGAAAACCGTACCGTGCATAACGATGAAGAGAAAAGTGCATAATAAATTGAAGAAATACAGAAATATTTAAAATGAAATTATTATTAACATAAAATTATGAAATTAATCCATTTCGATTGGGTAAGATAACACACGCGAGGAAGAGGCACGAGAAAGAGTATAATAACTAAAATAAATGTTATAGAAAAAATATAACTTTAAAATAATGGTAATGGAGAAAATTTTTTAAAACGATCCGTTATAGAAGGCGCTGAAGTGATTCATTTATCTTTTTGCGGTGCACTGCATGATCCATGAATCTCATTGAACACTCCTTGAAAAGAATGACCCCGATCAACGCCGTAATTAAATTAAATAAAAATTGACGAATATCAAGAAAATTGATAAAATGTTATGGTTAGAAAATTCATCGATAAATCATTAGTGTCGGTAATTTATCACTGACTTTTGAATTGTTCGCAGTTATTGGACACCCAAAATCCAGCTCAATGAGCCGGACAACCTCAGCAGTCCAAATTTGATATCGTTGAAGGTTGACCTACTCATAATTGAAAATATGGAAGATTAACCTCCCCATAATTGAATATGTACAAGACTGATCTACCCAAAATTGAAGATGATAATGATTGACCCATGACCCAAACATGATTGAAAATGTTCAAGATTGACCAAAACGTAATTTAAAATATTGAAGATTGACCGACGCATAATACAAATATTGAAGGCTGCCCCACCCATGATTGAAGATTGACGAACACATAATTAAAAAAAATAATTGCCAGGGCACCGAAGGCAAGTGTTACCTCGGCATTAATGGCTGGGTCAAGAACTGTCATGAACTTGACGCCTTCATCTTTAATTTTTTTGACGAACTCTGGCAGTTGGCTGAAGTTGTCGTTGTCGATGGTGAAGTCCAGGTTATGGTGCATGATGTCGATGTCACCGTGCTGGACATCCTGCAAACAAAAACATTTTTTTGTATAATTTGAGTTAAAATGTCATGGAAATCACATACATAATAAACTTTAAAAACACGGAACATTTGCTCTTGTTTGGAAAACTAAATTCATCAAACGTATATCCTGATTTTCAGTATTTCTTGGACGCCTAATGGAACGAAATACCAGTCGCAGATGTTTTGCTTTTAACCGTGGTTAGTCATGCGAGGTTCAAATAAATTAAAATGATTGGGATAGAACTTTGTGCATTCGTTGGTTTGCTGTAAAAATAAGTCGTGCATTCTTTGGCTCGTCGCATAACTAAGTTAGAAAGTTCACCGACTAAGATATTGGCTTACTTGGGGGATGCCGTTGCGACGCGTTCTAGAGACCACGTCCCGTATTTCTTCCGTGTTGTTGTATCCGAGCCTGGGACACGTGTTGCCATTAATACGGTGAAGTATGTATGTAACGGTACAAGCGTGTACTGTTGTCATCAATACGGTGAAGTATATAAGTAACGGTACAAGCGTGTTGCCATTAATACGGTGAAGTATATATGTAACGGTACAAGCGCGTTGCCTTCAATACGTTGAAGTATATGAGTAACGGTACAAGCGTGCTGCCTTCAATAAGGTGAAGTATATATGTAACTGTACGAGCGTATTGACATTAATGCGGTGAAGTATATAGGTAACGGTACAAGCGTGTTGTCATCAATACGGCGAAGTATATATGTGGTACAAGCGTGCTGCCTTCAATAAGGTGAAGTATATATGTAACTGTACGAGCGTATTGACATTAATGCGGTGAAGTATATAGGTAACGGTACAAGCGTGTTGTCATCAATACGGCGAAGTATATATGTAACGATACAAGCGTATTGACATTAATGCGGTGAAGTATTGTGTAGCACAACAGTGCACTTGTATAGACCTGATATTAATTCAGAGCACACACGTTAGACTCACAATAAACCTAGCATAAATCAGTGCCGCAGGTCAAGACCGAATTCGTCCCACTTTGTTTTACGGACCAACCGCAACCAAGCGGCCCAGTAGTCTATACGATATTGCTAAACGGTGATGAAATGAGAATAAAATAGTATATAAGTATAGATGATACCTGCCAATGTGGTGCCCCAGAGCCCAGTATGGGGGCATGGCAGGGAGCCCCACAAGCTGGGCGTACTGCTGAACGACGCTGTTAGGGGCGGGCCCCAGCAGGAAGAAGAGGTCCATCACGCCCCCTATGGCGCGCAGGGCCAGCCCGGGCTTGGGGATGAGTTCAGCCTCTGCATGGGGCCAGGTCATGATACATGTTCGTTGTGTTATATTCGTAATAAATAAGATATTTTAAACATCTGTTCGGTACATTTCTCGCATAAGAAGCTACTCTTTCTTCACAAATATCAATGCTCTAGCGTTAGTTGATGTACTTTGACTCTCTCTAAGTGATTCAGGGTGTATATTAGAGTAGAACATGACACCCATGATATTCTCAGAGTGCAGCAAATCTCCCATGATGTTTCTAGAGGAAAACATGTCACCCATGATGTTCTTGGAGTAAATTAAGTCACCCATGGTGTTAATAGAGTAGAATAAGTCACCCATGGCGTTGCTGTTGAGCCACAGGACGGCGTGGGCGTGAGTGTCGTCCTCGATGACGTAGTACACGGGGTGGGCGCCGTACAGGTTTGTGGTCGACCCCTGGTAAAAGCAAGAATTATTCCGACTTTAGTTCTGAATTAATCTGAATTAAATCATTTTATTTTCATCTCCACCATGTAATTGTAGTGTAGTGATGGAAATTCTCGAGTACTGATGGAAGTCAAATAAGGGTTTTCAGTTTTATTACTCAATATTGTCAAGGCGTCAATTGAGTCTGGTGTTTTGCATTGCATGCGCGAAGCACTTCATAAATAAACTTAGTAATCTAAATTATGAAAAATTGCAATAAAAACTACGGGCGTGGGTTAAGGGATAACAGGAAGTAAAGTGTAACGATGAACAGAGAAGTATAAGTAAGATCAGATATTAGAGAGGGTAGCAGAAAATTGGCTCATTGAAGTGTTACGCATAATGAATATGTTATCATCAATAAGTATTGATAAGCACCAGACGCACCAATATAGGTAAACTTATTACTGTAATGTATTGTTCACGTTTGCAATATACAGTCCTCACTGGGTAGGGAGGCTGTGCCCTGGCAAAGATGGGGTAGACGATGGGGGAGGCGAAGCTGTGCCTGAAGGAGGCGTGCGCGTGCTCCCCCAGACCGTAGACGTCGGAGGACGGCAACGACGTCGCCACCTGCAGGAACTGCGACGCGTACGTCAGCCCACCCAGACCACTGTCGAAACTGTCGGGGGACTGTGGTTACGACGTGTCGGGGGTTCTCTGGAAAACTTTCTTTATGGGTGAGACCTTTGCGTCTAAAGTGTTATTATAGTCTGAAACTGACAAGTGAACTGTTATTTTAGAGCGGAACCGTCGGGTGAGGTGTTATTATTGTCGGGCATTGTATGATGAACTTTAATTTACAACAAAAACTATCGAATGAATTGTAATTATGCACGGGAAACATTGAATCTTTAAGTGACTGTCGATCGTAAAATGGCAAAGATGGACTTAACAACTGCGAAGCGTTGTAGAACAATCCAACAATAGCTTAAACTAAGTATTCATTTATTCGAAAGAATTTACGAAATATATTGCCTAAATAATTAGTTTTAAGTGACGTACATGACGGTGCCAGAGTCCTTGCGGGTGACGACAAGGGTGAACACTTGGCCTATGACGTCATCAGCAGAGAAGGCGACGTCGTAGAGCTCCTGGTCCGGCGCCTGGGGGACTGGCAACTGCAGGGGCACGGGTGGCTCGAACCTCTCCTCGCCAGGCACTCTTATCTGCATACATGCTTTCTGTCTAAATTCAACAATCTTAATTCAAAATCTAGATTAGACATTTTAAATTCAACAATCTAATTGCAACATCTAAATTCAACAATCAAAATTCAACATATAAATTAAACATAATAAATTAAACAATCTAATTTCAACGATCTTGATTGAAAAATCTAAATTCAAAAATCTTAATTCAACAATTTAAGTTCAACGATCTAAATTCAACAATCTAACGTCAACAATCTAATTTCAATAATCTAAATTCAACAATCTTAATTGAACAATCAATTTCAACAATCTAAATTCAAGTCTAATTTCAACAATCTAAATTCATCAATCTAAAGTCACCAATCTAATTTCAACAATATAAATTCAACAATATAATTTAAACTATCTAAATTCATCAATCAAAATTCGACAATCTTAATTTATCAATCTAAAATCAACAATCTAAATTCAACAATCATCTTCATAGACATATGTGAGAATTTGTTCCAATAACGATTCATTTATTGCCCTCTAGTGGGTCAACATGGTCCAGTACGTAGGGCCCGGCAAAAGGCGGATCAGTGCTACGTCCGCTCACTGTTGGTGTGGAGGGTAAGAAAATTGTCTACTTTTGGGACAATATGACTCATTCGCTTTTCTGAGTGTAATGAAATATAAAATTTAATTGAATTCTTAACCAAAAATTCATATAGATACACTTTAGATCCTGTCTTTTATGCACTTTTGAATGAAATGTCTTCAGTCTAACTTGCCTGGTCGTGCATGTAATAAATCTTTTGCCAAATTACAAATATTTTAGAAAAAAATTTTGTGAAGAAACTGCAGATCTGCCAAATTACACCAATTTTAGAGCATTGTGAAGAAAGTGCAGAGCCTCACCCTGACTCTGAACATGGCGTCGCCGTACTGCGTGAGCTCGAGGACAAGTTCTTGCTTGAGTTCTGGGACGACCTTGGCTGAGGTGTCCAGCAGGCCCAGCTGTAGGGTCCAGATGCCAGGGTCGGTGTAGGTGCGATCTAGCACCCTGTACCCGTGGGTGTCGGCGGGGGGGAAGTAGCACGAGGGCGCGCCACCCTCTATGGGGGACCACAGGCACCCAGAACTGGTGCACTCTGACTCACTTACGTCAACTGGGTGAAAAATACGTCAGAAAATTACGTCTAATTTTTGTAGGGGTTGACTCACTCTCGTCAACTGCGAGAAAAATACGTCAAAAAATTGAGTCACCCTCTGGGAGAGGTTGTAGTTTAAATATTTTTGTAGTAGTTTTATTGCGTGGGTTAATTTGTTTGTATGTTTGAAGCCTGGAACCCCAAATATATTTGGGCGCAAATCCATGTTACTTGTCGTGTCGGTTACTCTTTCCCGACTTAATTAAATCGTCATTAACCTATACAGATTAGTCTTGAAATGCCAAGCAACATGTCCTTGTTGCATTCGTCACTTTACGTGACCAACTAATTCATCTTCCATTTCACTTATCTTTTTACGTTCTCCTTCTCACATCATACTTATTTTCCAACAAAATATGATGTTAGTAGTCAACTTTTGGCCTTCCCGGCAAGATATTTTCCACTATCTTTCATCACTATCCCTGATTAACGAATTCATCATTCATTGCATTCATCACTCTAGGTTTTCGTTTTGCTAACCAACATTCATATTGCTAACTATCTGTTATTAATCATCTTATATTGACCTGCTTGTGAAAATATCATGATCTGACAGATATAATATCCTGTGCTCGCCACTAATATTAAAATGCTTCATATTATTTTATAAATATTATTTGAGTATTAATATTGATATTCAAACGATAATTAGCAATAACATCAATATCCTGACTTGCCAGACATGAAATCCTGTGCACGCAATAATATTCAGATGCTTTAAATTATTATATTAATATTATTTGAGTATTAATATTAACACTCAAACGATAAATATTCATAACATCAATATCCTGACCTGCCAGACATGTCAGGTCCTGCACGCCAATAATATTCAGATACTTCAAATTATCTTATAAATATTATTCAATTATCAATATTGATAATCAAATTATAAATATTCATAACATCAATATCCTGACCAGCCAGACAAGATATCCTGGACTTGGACGCGGCGAGCTCAGCCTTGTGCCTGAGGAAGACCAGCGTCGTGGGTACCACCACCACCGCCACCATCACCACCAGCAGTAGCGGCTGTAGGACGTAGCGCTGCAGACGAGGGTGGTGCCTGCAGCATGACTTCTTAGACGCTTCCCGACCCATGCGCAATTCTGCATCGTGCACACAAATAATATTCAGTTAACTCAATTATCTTATCAATAATATTTGATTGATAATATTTGGTTAATAATATTTATAATAATATATTTGGTTAATAATCGTGCGAGCAGCACGATTTTTTAGACGCCATGCTTAGCTCTGCATTGTAGAACAAACAGTCAAATATATTCATATAATTCTTATACTTCATTAATATTATTTGGTTATACATATTATAAACAGAACTATCAATAGTTAGAAGGGCAAAAAATCGAAGAAATGATAATATAAATTAATATTTAGGTGTCTAAGAGATTTCGGTACTTAAAATCTATTCCTTTAATGATGCTTGCCACATCTCCCTGCCATCCTGGCTTGTAAATGTCGTCACAACAGCGGGCATTCAATTGGGTAGTCGGTAGTGAGCCAGGCTTGTACAAACACATGATGTCACCCCAAGTCATACAGGTACCCAAAGTCACGTAACCTCACTGAAAGTCATGTGACGTCACTCAAAGTCACATGACATCACTCAAAGTCATGTGACGTAACTCAAAGTCATGTGACGTAACTCAAAGTCACATGACGTCACTCAAAGTCATGTGACGTCACTCAAAGTCACATGACGTCACTCAAAGTCATGTGACGTAACTCAAAGTCATGTAACGTCTCTTAAGGTCATTAAGGACGGCATCAAATTGGCACAACGAAGCGCTGTTATACTTGCCTTCTCATGAAGCTAATTTACTTCCTGAGTCCCAATCAGTGTGAGCGATACCTTTTGGCCCACGCGGGAACCTTCTGGCCCACGCGGGAACCTTCTGGCTCACGCGAGAACCTTCTGGCTCACGCGAGAACCTTCTGGCCCACGCGAGAACCTTCGGGCCCACGCGGGAACCTTCTGGCCCACGCGAGAACCTTCTGGCCCACGCGGGAACCTTCTGGCTCACGCGGGAACCTTCTGGCCTACGCGGGAACCTTCTGGCTCACGCGAGAACCTTCTGGCCCACGCGGGAACCTTCTGGCCCACGCGGGAACCTTCTGGCTCACGCGGGAACCTTCTGGCCTACGCGGGAAGCTTCTGGCACACGCGAGAACCTTTTGGCCCCACGTGAGAATCTTTTGGCCCACGCGAGAACCTTCTGGGCCCACGCAGGAAACTTTTGGCCTCACGCAAGGACTTTTTAGACCCACGCGGGAACATAATAGCCAAAAGTTCATTCATATCATAATGAAAGCTTTAATTTTTATTTCTCATCAACTGTTTGGCTCGACGTCCATATCTCTGTGCATCCATAGATAGACAGATTATATATCTATCGACCTAAATATATCTTAACCTTTCAACACATTAACAAACTTCAGACTATTGCATTCAGAGCCTATAGGTTATTATGGATAAGTTTTCATATATAGTTAATATGTTTTACGGTAACTGTTGATGCAAAAAATTATTCTCTCAGTTCATAGCTTTGAGTGAATAAATTTTCACCCGTATTGCAGCTGATAAATGTGAAGATAAGCATGACCACGTCTCTGATATCTCACTGCTCGTCTTAGCAGCTGATAACGCTTAGCTTATCGTGACGTGTGACCTGACGCTGATGTAATATTATATTATAATTGAAATTGGATGAATTATATATAATTATGATATCATAATTAATTATAAATTAAATACACGAGCTTCTATATAATTATCTTTAGGTTCAGCTTTTAGATTAGATTTTCAAATAAATAATAAATTGCAATATATTAAATAGATTTTTAGTAGGAAACTCAGGAACGCTACAATACGTAACTTTAGTTCACATATATACTGTGCTATTGAAAATAATAATCATTTTAAAAAAGTCATGCCAAGTGCAGATGTAATATTGAATTATCACAGTTTTTACAGAAACATAGCTCAGTCACCGTGAGCAACATACATCCTTTATTCTATTAGCATCAACATTCATCTATTAATCCATTCATCCCTTTGTTCGCTAAATGAATAGCCGCCTCGCGCTGAGTATAGAAGAAAAATAAAATGAATCCTCGCTAAAACATCTCAATACAGACAATACTCAACTATAGGTGAGTGTACTCACATTAATATACTTGATCTTGCGGCTGGGAGGTTTTACTCACACCATAAGTCTTAAAAAAATTAATGATACTTGATCGCGTCCTTTCCGCCAACACAAGTTTTCAACAAAGTTATGAAAAAATTAGTATTCCATTAGTTCTGACAAAACAGCACAAGTCTTCAACAATATCAAAAGAAAACTTAATACTTGATCACGTCCCGATGATCTTGATGTTGCGCTTTGTCTAACTACTCAGGAGTTGACATGTTTAGTTTAGTCTAATTACGATGAGTATGATTAAAGAATTTATTGCGCAATTTCAGGGAAAATGCTATCAAGTCTGAAGAAAAATATACAAGTTTGATGAGGAAACTTCATTGATACTATGTTAGAATAAATAAATATGGTCAAATTTCCTGGATGAAATCCGAACTACTGAGTTATATAGAATGTTAAAGTCAGAATTTTAACCGCATCGCAAATTGACGTAATCGGTTATGAATAGATAACTCGTGAAATATATTTGAAAAATGATCTACTATCAAATCATCACGAATGCTAGCCAGTGATGTGAATATCGCCACAATAGTCGCCTTGCCACACAACCTAACTCCTTGAAGTCACGACGTACACTAAAGCTGGTCACGTCTTCTGGCACTGCAAGCAAACTACAGTACTTCCTAGCCTGCTGCTCGGGCATTGTTTGTAGTCTGGCGGTTGCCTCCTCTAGAAATGCACTTGCATACTGAGAAAAATGAATGGATCATAGTGTCCAAATTGTCACACACTTGATTCTTGTAGCACGTTCCTTTTCCGGGCCAAACTGGATCAAGATGACCCACATAAGGTAAAGAGTGCATCGCTAATTTTAACAACTTCTCATCCATTTCTTTGAGTGCACATTTCGTAAATAAAATCAGGTAGGTACGGCACTTCAATGCTAGGATTCAGTGCGCAAAATTTATACCGCTACGGACACCGCAGTGAACAGTTTTCCGTGAGGTAAGGCAAGATGCATTAATGAATTGCCTGGAATGATACAGAAATCCCCGAGATGCTCGGCCAAACAAGGGATTAAGAAATAAAAAGATTAAAAATATAATTCTATAATAAACACTTTTCTGTTTACAATTTTACCTAGTATGCCCATTTATAATTGCTGAAACATTGATATTCTACTATTTATCCCCATTTAATTAAGAGCTGCACACAATATTTGCTACTCGACTACATGTAACTAACAATAAACGAAAATATATGAAAACACATTTGGCACCAGTTTTAAAATTATCATAAAATCTTAAGCAACTGTTGAGTAATGGCTCACTGTATAGCGGGTGATTGTGCATGACGACACGTCCAAATGATACCGCCTCCATTAAAATCTTCCATTAGATTCAATTTGAGTAATAATACAAACACCAACTGAATATTTCAGTCCAGATAGATGGCGAAATTCAGCAATCATGGACGATTGCAAAAAAATCAATTTTATGTTCGGTTGTTAATGAAGAATCTACATGTGTACGTCGTGCGAATGTTGGGTACGTGACCGCACACAAAGACTAGCGAGGCTGTACAACATGTGCGACATGTAGGAGTCATGTCTACGTTCTGTACATCTAACCTCAAAATAAATGCATCCAAACACATCAAATACGTATATCATATACTACATCAAAACAACACATTGTTTTATTAAGAGTTTCGATTCGTTGGCACAAGCCCTACAGATTATAAATATAGTGAGAGACGAGCATCCCGGTGACACGTAAACTCCATTAAAGATCTACTCTCTTAGTCAATAATTGAGCAATGGTACAGGGACTGATTTAGGCAATATATCTAGCGAATATGTCACCAATCACACAGAAAAACGAGATGTTATCTTCACCAAAATGTGATAAAACTTAATGTCGGATATCAGGTAAATCGCACTAGTTGTAGTGCAGTTCGCTTAGTGCGGGTTTACTTAGAAGGAATTTGTAGGTTCGTCAATATTAATCAAGATAATGTAGTTAGATTATATACATATTGATAAGCAGGCATAAGAGGTAGGTATTTAGACTTTTCTTCATCTTGTCAGATGGATATTTTCAAACCATTTTCTCCCGTAAAATCTATCTTATTTTGATTGAAATGTTGTACGTTTCGTATGTTTCCGCTTTCAGAAGCAGTATTTTGATTGGAAATAAGAAATAAATTACACTAAAAGAGCCACAGTGTGGAGTACACGAAGATGCCCAAGTTTACTACTAGAAAAACTAAGTTATTATAAATCTAACTATTCTATAACAGTTCTATAATTATCCTTGTAGTTAGTATCACAAGATTTCGGCTGGGCATCGCCAGCCGCCAAAAGCTCGTTCGAGATCCGCGGCGACCGCCAGGGTGAGTCGGTCCATCTTCAGGCCGCCCACCACCTGAAACGCGGAAACCGGAACCATGAATGAATGAAAGTTATACATTAATTAGGATTCTTGTTTTGGCATCATGTGCAGCTCAAAAGTTATAAACAATTAAATAACCATATAACAAAGGTGTGACATTATACATAATTGACAAATAAAATACAAATTTGGTAATTGCAATACAGAAGGCAAAACGTAATTAGAGAACAGCAGTGCTGGTCTGAACTGTCACATTTTACAAGCAATTCCTGTGGATATTTTGAGGCAATATAGGTAGAATTACAGTGGAATATATCGAGTTGAAAATATATATTCTGCTGAATATATATGAAAAGGTATACTTTTAGATTTGTCTCTTGGTTCACGCCATGTAGTCAAAACTGTTCACTGCTAGGCGAGTCTTTGGATTCTATAGGCCCCTGCCTTCTTATTACCAAAGGCAGCTTCCCTTACTTGTATGCCCATAGGCAGGCCGTTGGAGGCAAGGCCTAGAGGCACCTGGGTGACAGGCAGGCCGAGGGCGTTGAAGATGGCGGTGTACGTGAAGTTTAGGGGGAGCATGAAGGGTTCACGGTGGTGGGGGGCGAGAGTTGGGTGGGAGGGGTACAGCAGTACCCCTGTACTGCCCAACGTTCTCTGCAAGAGAAATAATTACACGTTCGCCACGTCAAGAGCAAAACCGTCGCTTTAGCATTAAGCGTCCTCGCTAACGTTTTAAATATCGCAAATATCAAACTGATCAGGAGATCGTATTCCACTGCCCTTTCCCCACGGACCAGGAGATGAGATCGTATTCCACTGCCCTTGCCCCACGGACCAGGAGATCGTATTCCACTGCCCTTGCCCCACGGACCAGGAGATCGTATTCCACTGCCCTTGCCCCACGGACCATGAGATCGTATTCCACTGCCCTTGCCCCACGGACCAGGAGATCGTATTCCACTGCCCTTACCCCACGGACCAGAAGATCCAGAAGATCGTATTCCACTGCCCTTGCCCCACGGACCAGAAGATCGTATTCCACTGCCCTTGCCCCACGGACCAGAAGATCGTATTCCACTGCCTTTGTCCCACGGACCAGGAAATCGTATTCTACTGCCCTCGCCCCACGGACCTGAAGGATGCCCAAGACGCCCCGCCACTGCGGCTGGGCCTTCTTGCCGTCCTTGGGGCCTCCGGTGCCCCAGTCCTCAGCGATGGCCTGGAAGAGGCTCGGCCACGTGTGGTTTGCGCGCCCCAGTGCTGCACGCACCACCTCCGTCCACGTGCTGATCTCACCCTGCGGTGCCCACGGATAAATACATAAATAATCCTCATAAATATTTTTAACATCAAAAAAAGTGTAATTGGCAAAGGCGAAAAGAGCAATGAAGAAATAGTTAAAAAGAAATACTCTTCGGTCTTCAAAAAAACCTGCGCTAAATAACTACTTTTGCATAATTATTCCGATTAAGATAAATGAATAAATACTTCATACTTAACAGAGGTTAAGTATTATTCTTCAATAATGCTATTGTAAATAAGCTCACTAGTAAATAAACTTAACATTGAATACCATAACTCGATGGTTTTATTGACTCAACAGAATAGCCAAAATAATAACTGGATGGTGTTAAATTCATTGGCCACTTGATTTGTATCAAGAGGTTAACGATCATCATTCAGCAATAAAAAATAAATACAATTTCGCTAGCATCACACACTCAGGGCAAAATAACTAGGCCTAGGTTAAAAATTTTAAAGTAATAGTTAAATCGGAATAAATTAGGTTAAATTAATAGGTTATATTAGGCTACATTATTAGGCTACAATAAGCTAAATTAACAGCTTTAATCAAAAACTTAAATTAATAGGTAAAAAACCAAAATTTTCACATCGATAGGCTAAATTAATATGTGACAGGGAAAGGTTATATTGATATTACATTATTAATGTAATATTAATTATAATATTAATATTAGAATTATATATTAATATTACTTTAAATTCTGGCACCTTAGAGTCGGCGAGCTGCTCTTTGATGTTGGGGCGGCCGCTGGTCTCCTCCCTGATCTTCTCCAGCCAAATGCAGAACGAGCGCTGCAGCGCTGGTAATCTCATCTGTTAACATTAGCATGGCAGTAACAAAACCGTGAATTAAAGCTATTTAAATCTATTATCAAACTAATAAAATTAAGACATTTTGTTAAGCCGGCCACCTCATCTGTTAACAATAGCATGGCAGTAACAAAACCGTGAATTAAAGCTATTTAAATCTATTATCAAACTAATAAAATTAAGACATTTTGTTAAGCCGGCCACCTCATCTGTTAACAATAGCATGGCAGTCACAAAACTGTGAATTAAAGCAAATTAAAGCTAATTATCAAAATAATAAAACAGATACATTTTGTTAAGCCGGCCTCCTCATCTGTAAACAATAGCATGGCAGTCACATAACTTGGGGTGGCCGAAGGGTTATGGTCACCAATATTGTGGCAGCTAGTCGGGGGATCAGAACCCGCAACTGGTTGTGAAATTTTTGGTCAAAATTGCCAGGGGTTGCCAGGCGGCGAAGAATAGCGACAGTTAAATATGCATGACACTCATTGATGTCCACTTCTAGTTTCCACATTTTGTGCCTGATGATAATTATTTTAATTTCAGAGCTACGCTGACAGGTTAACCTATGAGTCGCCACTACTCTATTCGAAGGGCACCTAGTAATTAAGCAAGATCTCAAAAACTGATAATGTAAGAAATTGAGAATTCGTACCTCGAATGTCTGTCATTTGTAGAAGAGCATCCATACATCATGAAGCGGTATCATGATTACCGATCAAAGTTTCAACACAAATAAAGAAGATGAGAGTGGTTAAATTATAAGAGATGGTAAAATAATCTTCAAAATTATTCTCATATCCGCACGTTCTATGAAAACAGTCATCGAGGTACAAAGCTGCAAAAATCACCAAGCCTTCAATGGGCATCATGTGCGGAAAAGAAATCGTGTCCAAAGAAGACAATAAAGTCCAAAAAAGCATCAATGAAGCTCCTCGTCCCTGTCTTTTGTGTGAGATCATCAACGCATCAACCCCGGACCCAGATTCTAGCAGGGAGCAAATAGAGCTCGGCAAATGCGATGGAGAGCCTCATGTTCTTATAGAAACCCACGCGAGCAAACTTCTGCACCGACACCATGACGCGCAGTACGAGCAACTGCTGCAAGGCATCCCTGTTATCAATTAAATTGCTCCTGAAGAACTAGAATCCGACCCTGGCCGAATCATGCTATTATGTTTCCGTAAGTACGGAATCCGGACCATCACGCGGTCACGCGTCTGCCTCTGGATGCAGAACCTTAAGTCGAGAATAAGCTCGTTCCTCTAGAAACATTTAGTGAAGAGCGACGCGGCCACGTCAGAAGATTCAGACTGGGATAGCTCAAACTCGTCGGTTGAGTGCAAGGAACGCTGTCACACCGTAGAAATCCTATCCAAGTACGTCTTGATCCATTAACATGGTGAATATCCCTACGAAGAGACGCTGTATCTAGGCAAGGTAATATCCATACAAGAAGAGTACTGGCAAGACGATCAACTGTAAGCTCTGCATGACGCTTTTCGCAAAGCGAAGACGATTCATCCTCTGCCTAACAAAAACAGAAATCGTTACTATTGATTGGTTTATACTAATTTGCGTGTAATTTCCGCGGTACTTCATGCTTAAATTAAAACATTAATGATAATAAATAATTAACAAAGCTGCAATTCATTCCTCACGCCAAAAAGCGATCCTATTAAAATACGTTTAATTTTTTTTGCAATGGATAATACTTTCGTTGAAAGTTGACTGACAATGCAGATTTACTATATAATGGTTCAGTGGGCTACATTTTTACCGCCTGATTAAATAAAAACCATTTAATACGGTTTTAGCAATTACAGCGAGACTAAAATCATTTTTATTCGGAATTTGCTCCGTGGCCCGTTATCTGAAAAACTTTGACGCTTCTATCGATCAACTTTTTTGAATGAAATTACTTCCTCAAGTGTAAAACTTTGATTGCAACATTTCAGTTTATTTATTCAAATTAATACTTTTAAAGATAACATTGAGTGTGCTTGAAGCCTGCCTAGGTGCTATGGATACCTATGGTGCTATGAAATCTACACTTCTGAGGCGCTGATGTTCGCAATGATTGCATTATAATGCGATCTATGCTGCCATGTATTTGAATCGTAATATTGCTATAAAAAATTTCGTTCCCAAGCAGCATCAGTTTAATCTTCTAGCTTTGGCTATGGCTAATAGAAAGCCAAAGATATTTTTTGTTATATCTAGACAATTTTTCTCCCTATTATTATTTCTATATATAAAATGACAGGACGCTTATGGAAAAGCTTTGCTCCCAGCGCTATTTCAAGCGCCTAGCTTTTAATTTTAGAAAGAAAATGGATTTACACTTATTTTTAGATAATTGTTATCCCTCAAAATCATTAGAAACATTTTTTTCTAAATCTCTTATGAAACAATTATTCATCAAAAAGTCTTGAAACAATTATTCATCAAAAAGTCTTGAAACAATTATCCTTCAAAGTCATTTATAAAAATAAAATAACTTATTCAAAATAACTTGAAACCAATTATTATGGTTCGCAACTGACTTTAGTGACGGAGATGTCATGCGTGGCGAGGAAGTGCGTGACGACAGCCTCCTGCACGCGCCGCAGCTCGCGGCAGACTGGCGATGTAAACACCCCGCCTGCGTCGTCCGCGACGCTGAACACCTTCACCTGCGCCAGGTTGTATAGTGGCAAACCAGTGATTTTTCAGAATCAGTTCATTTTTGATTTTCTCATTTACTCAATATTTAAATCAATATCTTATGTATGATGATGCTGCTATCCATGATATTTTGCTGGTCTACTTATAAGATTTGAAATTGAACTTGAAGGAGAGTCTAAAAAATTCTCTGCTTCACCTGCGCCAGGTTGACCGGCGCGTCGAGGTGATACTCGGGCAGCACTTGGGGATCTGCTAGCACCTTCAGCATGGGGATTAGGTCCTCGCTGTGTCGGGTGATGGGGCCCGCTGTGAGGACTGTGTTGGGGGAGGGAGGTTCGGAGATACCTACACCCCGAGCACTGATCAGGCCTGAGAAACAAGGGCGAGGAAAAATATTTATAGTTTCTGATCAATACAAATTTCAAACCTGAGGAAAACGCGCCGATTTGTACTAAAATATGCGTCACTAGAAATTACCAGCCATATACAAATAAACCAAGGTAGCACCTCCGTAACTTCAACCGTAATATAATAGCTTCTGAAAATACTTGTACCAAATACCGAAATTGCAATTGATAATATAGTTGAAACCGATTAAATCCAATATATTAAATCAAAATTAAAGTGACCAGATTGCTTTAATATTTTTATTGAAATTAAGCAATTAAATTGAATCACAATTAAGATCATTTATACATCAATTATCGATTAAATTAACTAAAAAGATAAACCGTAAGCAGCACACTACACGACCAAGCCATCTTACCGGCGGTGGGCTTGTGGGAGAACAGCCCACAGAAGAGGGCGGGAGTCCTGAGGGATCCGCCGATGTCGGATCCTATGCTCAGGGGCGTCCCGCAGGCACACATCAGCGCCGCCTGTAGGATACGTTCAAGGATCTTCATCATTTAAGATCTTCATTTTCTCGATTGTCCTTTTGCCAATCAAACTTGGGAAAACGAATGGGTTACATTGCCCAAATAATGACGCATTCAAACCCAAAGCATAAGCATAGAGCAGACGTAAGACTGATACGCTCAAAATAATCAATAATATAACTCAGTACTCACTGCAGTGAGTGACAGAGAGCGCATTTTCTCGTCGACGAAAACTTGAGGTCACGGACGGACAGACAGACGGACATGGCGAGCACATTAGTGCATTTTTTCCATAAATGAGAAAATGCGCTATAAGACTTAATTCAATAAATTCATGATGTTAACCTTGAAGGTTTTTTCTTGTAGGATCTCCATGAGTAACATTTCATTTTTATGCCTCCGTTTCAATTTTCAAACAAAATTTATAATTGTCTATGCACATTCTTCATGTTTAATTTTAGAATTATTATTCAATCTTTCCATAATTAAATTGCTTTCAAAAATTCGCGCGAAAAATTTACAATAATTTGTTGAAAATAATTACACAAGCTTTTTATTGAATGAAATTGGCACCTCTCCTCCAGACGACCCGCCAGGGGTGCGGTTGAGGTTGTAGGGGTTGTTGGTGGCGCCGTACAACCTGTTCTCTGACTCCCACCAGTTGCCGAGCTCCGACACATTCGTGGTTGCCAGCAAGATGCCGCCTGCACACAACCAACTTCATACTACAGCTGCTTGCCACACCGACGCTTATGCCTTCCATTTAAACTAACGAAATGAACAATTATAGAGAAAGGGAACTACGCAACCACTATTCACTTGGAGGTATTTATGCAATAAGTAGATAATACGTAAATGATTATAATTCAAGGAAATTAAGTATTTTTTAATAGGTAGTTTGTTCGATGGCGTGTAGCCAGCCAAGTGTGGGTGTTATGGATATCCTTGATAAGTGCATGTCAAGGTCGTGTCACGGTCATGGCACGGTCACGGCACGGTCATGTCACGGTTGTGGTAAGGTCACGGCACGGTCATGTCACGGTTGTGGTAAGGTCACGGCACGCCGCACGGTCGTGTCGCGTGCGCGATCATGGCACGGTCATGTCTAGGTTGTGGCAAAGGTCAAGTCACGGTCGTGCTACGGCCATGGCACAGTTGAGGGACGGTCATGGCACGGCCGTATTACGGTCGTATCAAGTTCCTGTTTAGGCGCCAGAGCGGAGCGTGTGCCCGCAGCTCACCAGCCTTCCTGACGCGCTCGACGACCTCAGCGTCGCGCTGGGCGACCGTGTAGCGGCGGCTGATGAGCCCGCCGGTGTGGTACAGACCTGGGGGAGGACTAAGTCAATTATATGCACAAGGTTCACGCCACCATGCCTGTCAAGGTAGGGGGTAAAGCCTGCCAGGGTTAAAAGAATAAACTGAACTCGAGGCCGTAGAAGCTTTCCCATGATAACCGGATTTGTTGTCATAACACAACGTCGAAACATTCATCGAAGTTGATGTATTGACGCATAAATGAAATACTCTAGTGGAAAGCACGTATGATATCGAAAATTCGACGTCATGTACAAGAATTCACTGAAGATTACAAGAGCATAAAAAAGTGAGCTGAAATGCGAAGAAAATCAAGTCCTGATGATCAATCATGCGAAATCCTTCCTGTATTTATACATTGAAAAAAGGACGGAATCCCTCTTGTGTTTATTCATCGGAGTAAGGACCAAGTCTTTCCCATGTCTTTCCATTTACATATGGAAGAAGTTTCTCCCGTGTTTATGCAATAAAATTAGGACGACGTCCCTTTTTTATCCATCGAAATTAGGACGAAGTCGTTATTTTATTTAACCTTTGATATGAGGACGAAGTCACTCTAGGGTTCAACCCCAGAAATAAGAACAAAATCCCTCCCATATTTATCCATCGAAAAAAGAGCCTAACCTGCGGCAGCGATGGATTCCTTGACGGTGAAGGGCACCCCCAAGAAGGGTTGGGTGCGTTCTAGCTCCTCCACCGTCAGCGTGCCGTTCTTGAAACCCTGAAATTCATGAAAGAATTGGAAAAAATTATTCTCTGAAAACGTACTTAATTCAGGCCTCTGAAGTGTATACGAAACAATGAGATTGTGTGGCTTATCGCTGAGAAGTTCATAATATTGGAACACTGAGAATGAATTTCTGTAGGCCAAAATAATGACATTAATGATTGAACTTTTCTCTAGTAATATGGGTGAAGAAACTTCCAAAAGATTGCACTAGCTTAAAAGCAAACTAATAAAGTTATTAATGTCATAATTATGAAATAATTGAAACATTATATTCTATACGGTAAATATTATAAAAAACTAAAATATTTAATAACTAAACTAACTTGAGCGATCCTTTCATCGACGCGGCGCGCCTCCTGCAGCGCCTCCTGGAAGTCCTCCTGAGCGAGGGCGTTGAGCAGCGGGTTCACGTCGCTCGTGCGACTGATGTACGCTCGTACGATGCTCACGCTCGTGCGCTGCGGCATTTACAGTGCGTATACTTTAATTATTATGAATGAACATCCCTGTAAAAAATGGGATTCCACAGAATTTCGAAAATATTCGGAATATTAAACAATTTTTCGGCTGTGCGCCTAAAATGAATATTTTGTAGCGTGCAGAGTTGTACTCAAACCTCTAGTATTGGTCATTAAAGCGTAGCCAGGGAATGCTATACGTCCGAAAAATATAATAAGGCCACAAGCGTAAAAATGAGTTTTTGTAGCATGAATTATCGTTCACTTCTCACTTCTGAACCCTGGCTATGAACCCCCAGCACGTTTATAGACGGCCAACACTAAAACTGAATCGCAACCATATAGTTTCTGCCACTGTCACGAGAAAATGAAGAGGTTTCCTTAATAAATACGGGTAATAAGCTAAAGATCCTTTAGAAACATGCCTCAAACAGCATGAAGCAGTACCTAAGAGAAATCAGTTCCTCCTACCTTCACCGTTCCTACGGTCGATCCTACTTTAATTTTTCCTACGGTCCTTCCTACTTTCCTCTCTCCTACGGTCTCTCCTACGTTGTTCTCCACTACGGTCCCTCCTACCTTCCTCTCTCCTACGTTCTTCTCCACTACGGTCCCTCCTACCTTCCTCTCTCCTACGGTCTCTCCTACGTTCTTCTCCACTACGGTCTCTCCTTCTTTCCTCTCTCCTACGGTCCCAATTACGTTATTTTCTCCAATGGTCCTTCCTACCATCTCCTTTCCAACGGTCCCTTCTAGATTCTTCTCTCCTACGGTTCCTCCTACCTTCTTCTCCTACCTTTCCCTCCCTGATGGCCCTGGCGAGTTGGGTGGCAGAGAGAAGCAAGTTCGGATTGAAGACCGGTGGCAGGGGCGTGGTCTTCCTGAAGGAGAAGAAGGCAGCGAAGGCGAGGTGTACGATGCTGTCATAGGCTCTCCTCAGCACGCGCAGCACGGGCCACACCAACGTCAGCACGGCGCTCAGCAACGCATCCATGCTCACCGCGATGCTGGTACCTCAAAGTAAGTATCTGCATTTGGAGAAATGAATTGTTGATTCAATGAATTAATTGCCTCGACAATGAATTAATTGGGTCTAAGGATCCAAATATTGATACACTATATGACCCAAAGCAGGCACTACACCGGGCCAAACTGTTTCAGGAAGATCCAAATATTGGCAAAAAGTGAAATGCTATTAAATTGGACAAAGTCGTCAAACTCATTTTTCCGATTTTAAAGTTCTCACCATTCAAGTTTTAAGTTTAATTCCAGCATTTTTGTTTAGCAATTGGGCTTGTCATCTAAAGTTAACTGCCATAGTGTTTCCAAATTATTCTGAATTTATCTTGTGTTTCTATCTCGTGAATTATTTACGTGCTATACCTTGTTACCGTAGTACGTAATAGATAATCGTAAAGTAACGTAATAGACAACCGATACAGCAATTTTTGTACATAAAGCCTTTTTTATTAAACTTAAATTAATTTCAGCAACAAAAGAAAACGTGAGTTACACGTCACGTTTATGACGGTATAATAAACCCGACACTCGCCTTACTCGCTTTAAGAAATATTTTCGTCATGACCACTACACAGTATATAGAAGAATAATGAGTAGAAGCTCTTAATAAATACAGAGAAATTATGAGTATGTGTATGGTGAAATATTGCGTGGTGGCCAGCGGCAATGCGGTTGATAATGCTTGAAAGTTATCGAGACATTAGCACATCCACGGTATAAATGTATGCCGACCGTTATAGTTAGATCATTAATAACTGTAAATGAGAATTATTACCTATATATTCATTCCCATCAATTTCCCCCACGAAACACATTTGGACAGACAAACAAATAGCAATTACAGTTATTTTAGCTAGCATGTTTCAGTACGCAGGCGATCAGCTGGCGTCGTGAGGCGAACCTTCAGACATTCATCAAAAAACCGACCACAGCCCCTGTTTTATCAGCACGTAGATATAGCGGGAGATAAGCGAACATAACGACCATCGAACCTTATAACTTCCTAACAGATAAAATAAAAAGACAAGTGAGGCATTTAGAAGAGTTTCCCTATGCTGGAGTTATAGTTAGGCAATAAAAGGGACTACATGAATGGACTTTTCTGTAAGAATATTTCATGAATTTTATCAAAGAATTCGAAAAAAATTGTCTGATTGCTTGAAAACTTCTTTATTATATTTAGTTTCGTTAGTCTCCGACGTTTGGAGCAAATGTTGGAGCAATTCTTGACGTACGTCACATCATCAAAAACGGGTAAATCCAACACCAGTTAATGATTCATTACGTCCTTCTAGTTCTTATTTATTCGATATTAAGTAGAGTTTTAATTTGTTCAACAATGGAATTCGTCCTTATAATGATCTCCCCGCCCATTTAAACAACAATTCTTTCTTCGCAACATAAGAAACCAAGAAATTATCACCTAGGTTGAAATAACGAAATACCAATAAAGAATAAGGTTGAAATAACGTTGATGAAAAGTTGTTTCGACGTCATTTGTCGGGAGAGAAGCATGTCGGAGGGAGTGTCAGCTGTATTGTATATATGTATACGGTGCAAGCTCTATCGTCCTAAAGGGGTCCGGCCTCCAGGCAGGAATAGCGTTCTGCATGCTTGAGCCTCCTGCGTGGTAATGAGGTTTAGCATGGGCCGTACCATAAAAAAAGTTACGAGTCGGTAACTCCATCAGCCAATTACAGACGGCTTTCCAAGCTAAACCAACCAATTACATAGAGGAAATCGGCCGCTACGTGGACTGGGGCCGCTTAACTGAATCCTCATACGATTTTTAAGCTACAGCATTGATAGACATATCATTCCATTCATAAAAAAACCATCTAGCAACTCTAGAAGCCATTTTCATGATTTGTACATGGTTTTGATTATATATTGAAAACACTAGAGAGATGGGAGGGGGAAATGGAGGAAAATGGATCGTATTTATAATAAATAAAATAAAAGACAAATCTAAAAAGCTTATAGAGTCTTTAGATATTCTATTTACGAATCGAATGATATTGATACGTCTCTCGATGTAGTAGCACGTGAATTAAAGGATATAGATTTATAACGGACCTCCATTTTTTGCCGTTTATAATATGTGTGCATTTCAAATTTTCTTTCATTTTTTTAATTCATACGGCCAAAATGTTTTTTAGCGATTTGTATATTTTTGCGAATTTTCAGAAATATCAGTCGTTTAGTTTTAGTTGATGCTCATTTCTCCTGAGGTGCAATCACGGGTCGGAAAAAAATTCTGCCTTCGTTGCGAGTTTTTCTTCGATCTCGTCGCCTCCATCGGCCGAAAAAAGGTGACGCCAGTCGCTGCAATTCTAATGAAAACTAAACCATAACTTCTTAAATCCTCGCACTGAGGTATCTAGAGACCAGAAAAAGTCGGCACGGCGAGCCGTGCAACTTCTTATAATATCGTGCATCTGGCATTTGTCGGGAGAAAAAGAAGCCTCAGGAGATAATTTTTTATAGAGTTTGAGAGTGCGGCCAATGCACCGCAGCTGAACGAAGGGTACGAAGGTGGAGGGTACGAACGAATACATGTGCTCATCATTTATTCCTTCTACCTTCATTCGAGTGGAAAATCAATCGGTTTTCGGTTACTGGCTCGCTTAAGTGTACTCGTATAAATTATTTATTCGTACTCATATGTACTCGCACCCTCGTAAATAACGAAGAACAGTAAAAGGTTTTCACGTTGTATCTCCGAAATGTAATCTATAATTACTTTAGTAGTGCCAGTCAATTTATCTACTCGAATCGTGGTATTTAGGTTCAGCTTAAAAAGAACGAAGATTGCCAGAGATTGCACTCAATTATTATTGAAATTCGCAAAAAATATAAATATTTTATCTCTGTGCCTGCTCCAAGATTTCTCGCCTCATTTCACCACAAGCCTCCAGACGTGAGATAAAAAATCCTACACAAACCATATAATAATTTTTCGTGCAAACCATATAATCGTTTTGGCCGCAACAAAGCTACGGTGAGATCCTATGGTAGACGTGCTCGGGATATTCGGGATGGTAGACGTGCTCTTGATGGTCGGCATTGAACCGAGGCATTGACTTCTCAACACAGGCTAAGTCGTTGAGCAATGATAAACATGAGCCAATGATAAACATAACTAAACATGTAGGGCAGCCCCAATTACATCGCTACATATATACACGATATAAATAAGAGTATTTTACAATTAAAGCAGTAATTGAGGTTTTCATGAGCTTGGAACAATATATATTGTTATTAGAGAAAACATTTCATGAATTCGTTATCAACATACACAATACCTGAGGTATCGGTTCGTTAATATAAATAAGCCAGATGCATTAAATTAATAAGTTACACCGCTCATCGTGCCGACTTTTTCTAGTCTCTATATATATGGATACCTCAGTGCGAGGATTTAAGAAGTTATGGATTAGTTTTGATTAGAAGGGCAGCCACTGGCGGTCGCCTTTTTTCGGCCGTTGGAAGCGACGAGATCTAAGAAAAACTCGCAACGAGGGCAGAATTTTTTGACGAGTGGTTGCACTTCAAGAAAAGTAAGCATAAATGCAAGCTTGAGCCCTTTGTGAATAAACAAGAATATCAGGAAGAGAAGTTTGGTATTTTTTGGCTTTTGAAGATGCCTAATTCAACTGATATCTTCACTGAAAGAAAATTCCATTGTCGATGTGAAGTTGGGTGTAAAAAACCGCAAACTGGGCGGCTGGGCCTGAGGTTTGCCTAAAAACATAGGGAGTGTGGTGGGCGGAGAGCTAGGTACTCTACACGCTCTACACTAGACCTCCTCCACCCTACACGCTCTACACTAGACCCTCTCCACCCTACACGCTCTACACTAGACCTCCTCCACCCTACACACGCTCTACACTAGACCTCTCCACCCTACACGCTCTACACTAGACTTCTCCACCCTACACGCTCTACACTAGACTTCACCCTACACGTCTGAGTTTCCACCTTACTCCGATTGTTCTGAGTCCAGAACAAACATGTCGAGTCATGTCCATAACGTTTGTACACAAAGTCGAACATTCCCACTACTCTAGTAATTGAAATCATGAGAACGCTCCTATCACCAGTGTATAATAACATAGTATTGAAGGAATCACGTGTCTTCGAGCTGAGGCTGAGATGGAGTTTGAACATTCCAGTGTTCAGTGCTAATTCTGTCATTCAATACCACGATGATATCTCATAGTAGAAATTAACTTGTAAAATCGACTATTCCGTACTCTCAAACCTTGCAAAATACATAGACATTAACTATACGTTCCCTTAACATATTTCAAGAAAGTTAATGAGAAAAATTTTTTGCAGCAAAATTTATTTAAGAATTTTGAAAATGTTCCAAGAAAATAGATATTTTGGGTAAATTGGTGATCTGTTATCAATATTAAAAACAATTTTTAAGCCATGCTTGAATGCTTCTAATCGAGTGAAAACGCTCATTACAAGTTTCAATGTCATATGAGACAAAAACTTGTGCTTTTGCCGGTTTTTCTAGGCACCCACTGACCACTGTGTACAAAAAGAAAAAAAAAATGCTCATATAGATATACGATTAAGGATAAAATGCCTAAAAATATTCAGACAAGTTTAAAGTCTCAGCAGTTGGGTATTGACGTCTATGAAATTATGAACTAACTTAGTAAGGACCCACCACACGTACCATCTCGCAAATGATTACAGTCTTTACAGATAATTTGTGATTAGACGAGTCGGTAGTGGCCACCGTGACACAAAAAAATAATGCAAACATTAACTGTTTAGATAAAATGTACTTACCAAAGTTCAGTGAATATAGTCGGTAATATGGATACTATCGAGTATCAGAGTATCACCGAATGTGTATCCAACCGTTACACCTCACTCGGCCACAGTTCATTCAAGACTGCCCTAGAGATAAGATTTTTTTTTGTGCCATGGTTAGACTCTTCAGAGGAGGGATTGTTAGGGATTGCTAACTGGCGAGTCCTTTATAACATATTGAGACCTCGTCACGGGACAGGGAAGTCATCTCAATATTAATTTTACGGAGTTCATCTACCGAATGATGTAAAAAATTAATTGGATACGATTGAAGCCTTGAAGAGACTACAAATTAACAATGAAGTAATCATAATCAATGAACATACCTAAGTAATCTATATTTTTAAGTGTCGGTAAGCGTAAAATTTTTTTAAAAATTATTAGCTTACAGTGAGAAGATTTCCAATAATATATATCACAAACTGTCAACGAAATATGTAAGATTCCATAATAAATCCATGAATAAACCCATCTACTTCACACAGAACTAACCAAAGACGGTGAGCTTGGGATGTTAGTACCTACTAGGTAGTAGGTACAGAAGTTAAAACTAACCGACCAAAATTCGCTCTGCAAGACTTCATCTCAGACTCAAATTAGCATTTCATTGATTAAATAGTGAGCATGCTGTCGAATATTTGGTTGAAAAAAATGAGAAGGGGTTTCTGACTCCTCTTAATTCAGCTTTTCCTTTGTAGTTCGTACAGGTGGAGTGAGAGAAAGGAAGACAAATGTGAGATGGGGATGAGAAGGAAACTGTGGAGCACTTGTTGATGGAAATTGGAATCATGGAATGTGGGGAACGGAGTCTGCGGAGAGACTAGAGAACGACTGGTGATTCTGAATGAGGGAGATGAGACCGTGAGATTAACGAAGTGGGCCGTGGGGTGTATAAAACTGTTAAAACAAGCGATGAGTGCCTGCTGCATGGCAATTGTGGGTCTGTCTGCGCCCTGCGGGACTGCGGGAGCAACTGTAGGCGGTAGGCCTGTAGCTATTTCAGTTGGTAAAGATATAGATAGCTACCAGATATTAGGAATAGGAAAACGTGTGAAGGTCAAGGGGCATGATAATTGATAAGTATGTTGCTCAATGGGTTAGTCCAGTCGTAAATGAGACTTTCGTTATTCCCTTCCTCCCCCCCCCCCCGCTGAGCCGGACCGGGCGATGCTCTTGCAAACGCATAAGTACTCACAATAATTCCCTGCCACCATGGTGTTGACCAATCTAAATAGGTTGTGACCGGGGACCCTAGCACCTACGTAGGTCAGCACTCAGCTGGAGCCATGAAATTCCAGTACCTAATGATGTATGAAAATTCCAATTCTGCAACTAGGCTATTTACTAAAGTAGGTATACTATCACAGCATAGTGGCAAACCAGAGCTTCTTTAGAATCAGTTCATTTTGAATTTCCTCATTTACTCAAGATTTAAACAAATTTCTTAAGTATGATAATGCTGGTATCCAGGATACTTTACTGGTCTACTTAGGTAATAGGACTCAAAAATGAACTTGAGGGAGAGTCTAAAAAACTCTCTGCTTTGCCACTATAATCACAGTATCACTACTATGTTGGAATGAAGAATACTAAGGCTAGCTATATTTTTACAGTTAAACATCTTGGAGTAGCCTTTTT
Source organism: Hyalella azteca (assembly GCF_000764305.2). Taxonomy (NCBI): domain Eukaryota; kingdom Metazoa; phylum Arthropoda; class Malacostraca; order Amphipoda; family Hyalellidae; genus Hyalella; species Hyalella azteca. The sequence goes on along the minus strand of NW_025937941.1, from coordinate 16,245 downwards.
CATTTGAAAATTGATTGTGATTTGTGAATGTGTGAATGTGATGAGTGATGACATGACTGAATCAGACTGACTCAGTCAATCTGTCATGATATTGCTGTGTAATCTGTGTTACAGACTTACAGTGTTTGTATCATTGTATGTTGAGTCACACTGTTACAGTTACACAAGTTTTAGCATGTCTAATAAAATAATTTCTTGATTCTTGGCAGTTGATTCTGAAATCAGATACTTGTTGAAAAGTTCAGTTTTTTGAATAAAATATTTATTATAGGCCTAGCCCTAATTATTTATAACAAATAATTGTTGTTTTAATAGGACTAGGAGCAATAATATTTGTAGGTATATAACTTGAATAAAGTTATTAAATTTGATTCAAAATTTCAGACTGATCACTGAAACCTCTAAAGTTTGAGTTGAATTTGAAGCCATGCACATATTAAAATTAATGAAGGATTTACTGGATCTAGAGTTATCTTCAAAGATATTTGTCCCTCAAATTTTGCCATAAAATTGGATGCCAGTTCGGGCAGTTCCAAGATGAGATAAGGCTATTCAGGGTACACTTGACTGACTCAAGACTGTTTACAAAATGAGTTTTATTCTGTTCAAAAAAACTCATGCTGCTAGTGCTACTTACTTGTTATTTTTAGGTTTGTCATTTGCTTCTTTGAATTGTTGGTCATTCATGAAAGAATGATAAGAGCAACTATGATTTGCTGGGGAGTGGGCCACAGGGCCCGACAGGGGTATATATTGCAGAGATTTTTTATGCTCAAACATTAGGATTTAGATTTAATGCTGAACTAACACATCACATTTAGTTTATATTAATGTTGGCAATTTGACATCTACATTTTTTTCAGTGATAAGGTACCTTTCATGCACATTATAAGATTTATTACTTGCTATTCCTGAAATGAATGAATTTCATTTGTCAACTCCATGGTAAGTGTTATGGTGTATATATAATATATATATTCTTTGTTTGAAAAAATTGTCTATATTGAGCCATAGCATGTTTTCCTTGATTCTACATTATTTTTTGAAAAACTTTCCCTCCATTATTTTTCTTCTCTTTTTTAGTTATATGCATCTCCCTGTCTCTTTTAGTCTTCAATATTTTGTTGGAACATGAAGCATTGAGTCTAAGTCTCTGTGAGTCCAAAGTCTCTGTGAAGTTCTGAAAACCTTGTGTCCAGCTCTCAGTGATAGTTTTTAAATATTTCTTCCAAAATTAATTTCACAGGGCTGATGGGTGGCAGTTTGATCGCAAATGTTACAGTCTTCCCAACCACTATGAGCGCTGCAGCTTATCAGATCAACTCAAGTGGCCTGCATTGCTGTTAAAAAGTACCACAAGAGAAAATGATGCATTCCAGCCTTCTTCTGCTGCTATTTCATCACAAAAGAACAATAGACAAAACATTAGTCATGAAGTCTTCCATGAAAGGTTGAGATCAGTGAAGCAGTGGTTTGAAGAATTCTCAGATGTGCAGCGCAACAGACTCCTATCAGAAATTCTAGTGAGTTTTTCAATGAGTTTAGAAGGTTATACATTTTGGAAATGTATATTATTGTCATCAAACTCAAACTTGGCAAATAAATTGTTGCTAAATTAAATTTATCTGTGATAAAATGATTTCAGGTTATAAAGTGTGCTCAAATGTGCTCCTTTGAACACAAGGAAACTTAAATGGTATTAAAAGCAAATATATTCATATTGAATGAAATTTTCATATGTAATAGGTAATAATTCTTCCCATACCATTTCATGTGCAATAATTCTGTCCGTTTCTCAACAGCCAAACTGCAATGGCCGTCAGTTACACCTCCTCTCAACATGGTTGTGTGGTGATGGCTATGTGACAGTTGAAAGTGCTGACACTTGTACACCTGCTGGCAATGATCAGCCAGAAAGTGGAGGCAGTGATAGTTCAACAGATGGCCACAGTGACACTGACAGCCTGAATGTGGGTAGCAATAATGATGAAATGGCTTCTCGCAGTCATGGTCCTCCAGGGTCATGCCGTCTCCATCTTGGGTGTCCCCCCAATTGCCAAGATCCTCTTTCTGTCCTGCCAGTGCATATTTCTTTCTCCATTCTCTCCTACCTAGACCCGCAGATGCTGGCCAGAGCTGCAGAAGTTAGCAGGTAGCTCTGAAGATAGTTGTGTTGAAATTTTAGATGTACATTTAAAAAGCTCAATGAAATGGTATAATAACTAGAGATGCAATAAAAGATAGTAGCTTGAAACAATGATATAGTGTAAATAGGGAGTGCTGGGAGACTTATTGATACATAAAATTGAGTTGCTTGTAATGATTAAAAAAATGTGTAAAGTAACTTACATTTTAGTAACTGAGTTTTCAGTTAATACTCTGTATTTGCTGCATCACTTCTATGTTTTCTCTTGTGCTTTTGTCCCCTATATCTAATAAGAAGCTACTGTAACTGTAACTGGTATAAGAGTTGGGAAAAATGTCAAATACCATTGAAATTTATCTACTAAATTCACTGGAATTAATTTATTTTTGAAGATGTCCTGGAACGCTTCTCTTGCAAGTAAAGCATCAAATTTTGCAATTACTACCTAGATACAAGTATAGCTTTATTTCATGTCATCAGGCATGTGGGATTTTATTTAATAACAAATGTGTTGGTCAGAGTGTGGCGATGGATGTGCAATAGTCCTGTATTGTGGCACCGCCTTGCCCTGCTGCCCAACTGGCGGTTGTCTCCTCTAGACCACAGCAAGCAGCTCGCCAAGCACACCAGTGACGCCGTCATCAACTGGAAGGAGGTAGGTTTCATGAAGTCTCATGTTTTGGGTTAATGAAAGAGTACCTATGTAGTTAAATGTTGACATGAAACAAACTTATACTTCATAGCAACACACAATTCAAAATCACATCTAAGATGATATCACTGAACAAATGTGTTTGTAAACAACAATGCGTTTGGAAGTTCACTGAAATTCTTTTTGTTGCTTGCTGCCTTCAGTCAACGATGTTGAAAGTTCCAGCTGATTCGAAGCTAATGATAATATTTTGACTTCTACAAGAAATCACTGCAATATCTTGCAAATCAAATATGAAAACTATTTGATATCAAGTTTCTGAATGGAGACACATAGTATGCAATGATCAGACTTGCTGTTCAAATCTTTGACAGTTCATACGAAGAAGAAACAATACCCTGAATTCGTCATCATAAAGATTAGCTAAGCAGATACGTTGGTACAGCAGCAAGCAAAGCCTGCTTCCATCGACTTGCTGTGTGTTTTTGAAAAAATTACAGTTTCTGTTGAAACGTTTTTCTTGTGCTTTCTAAATATACCACCAATTTCCACCTGACCGCGGATAGAGTTTTAAATTTATTTTCATAAGATACATTTTAAGTACCATCTGTTTTGAGTATTCTGGCCTTATCAGTAATGAAAAACTTTTTCCAGATTTTGAGTGTGGCAGTTCCTTGCAACTAATGGGCCATATTTTACTGTAGTTGACATTTTGAAAAAAATTTTAGTGGAAGTTTTACAAAACAAATATGATGTATTTTCATTGCAAAAATAACCTTATTGGCTGAATAAAATTCAATTGGATGATATCAATTTGCCAGCTTAGTTCCAGTAAACAGGATTATTGTATTTAATGCTAATGATTGCAGTGCTGAATTGGCTGTAGCAGATATCATTCAAGTAGGTATCTCGTAATGACACCAAATTTTACTGTCCTCCTGCCACTCGCACAACACTACTCACACTGAATGCTTCAAAGAAAGCATTTTAACGTTATCATAACGACATTAATTTACTTTCTTGACTTTTAAAAATAATACAATGTGTCACATAAACATTTACAAACATTTTAAGAAGAAACATTACTCTGATTTCATCATCATGAAGAATAGCAAAGCAGATACGTTGGTAGAAAAATCTTTTTATCTTTAGGTTGCTAACGTTGCTTCAATCGCAAATTGACAACAACTTTAAAAAGCTAAGAAAATGAACGTGCAAGGGTTCAATAAAAAATATGGTGGCTTTTTTGGCATAGGCGTTTATATTAAAGTACCATATATAGTGTAAGTGGATATGAATTTTCACAAATAGTTAGATATGGTACTTTTGTAGGAAGCCCGTTTTAATGACCCTGCAAGGAAGTAGGATTTCCCTACTAGCGTTCCTGTAAATCCCCATCTCCTGAGATGTAAAGAAATGTGTAGTAAAAGTATAAAGTTAAAGCTAGAGTATACTTTTCTGTGTAAACATTGTAAGTATACTGCATAAAAATTACTCAATGACTTGATTATATTGAATTAATTGTATGTCTGCCATAAGAATGGATTCAGCGCATTCCTTAGGTTCATCATGTTGAATGTTTTTTTTTTAGTTTTAGACTGTGTAATGGCTGGCAAACTTATAAGTAGTAATTCGAGGTTGAGTTCTCGTCGTGCCTCGGTTTTGGTCTCTTTAGTTTTTCCTGTCACTATTTATACTTTTTTCTTTCTTGTGTTGCTTCTGGATAAATTATGAAATAAGTACAAACCAAATCTTAAATAAAAAAGTGGATTGAGATGGTTGTAGGAAAGGTTGAGACCATCACTAAATCTTTTGTTTTCCCGAACCATTTGCAAGAAACACCCTCACGCACACTATGTGGCTGATAACGCTACGGAATTAGTGTCCTGTAACAATATTTACGCATAATATAGGGCATGCCATCAATAGTGTTACAAATATTTTAAAGTTGATAGGTACTGTATTCCTGTGTCTACTTTGGTTCATATGCATACAATATAATTTATTACAGTTGTGAGTGGTTATTTTTAATGAATGCGTTACTATGTAACGAACTGAACGGTAAGATGGTAATTTTAATCATTGATTAATTAAGAAGCTTGATTTATTGAAGTTCCTTCAGAGGAACTTGGCAAAATCCCTTATTAACTATGATGGACGTGTTGCAGGTGGTGGTGGAGAGATGGCGCGTGCGGCGCAACTGGTTGGGCGCTCACTGCCACGTCAGGACTTTTGCTGGCCATTCAGAGGGCGTTACATGCGTCCAGTTTGACAACAACAGAATTGTGTCCGCCTCCCATGATAATACAATCAAGGTTATTTTATTGTTCAGTTCAACCTTTTTCCTTTATAAATCGCAAGTTTTGACACTATGCGTCTTATTTTGAGGTTACTAGAGTTGCAGACCGGAAGACTACCAAATTTGAGTAAACTATAAATAATTATTTTGCATAGTTTTCGTCACATGAGTGTTTATTAAAATGAAACTTGTTTTTCATAGCATTCTCATATTAAATTAATTTCCCTACCAATGAACAATGTACTTCTCAACAGAATACGCGTGGATTTAGAAGCTTCCACTGTAGCATAAGAAATGACAAGGAATATGTGGTTGTTCTGCATGCATTTGAATGGAGGCAGAAGCCGCCACTTTTGTAGACTAAGTGACAAGGAATATGTACATGTACACGTGTGTACATTTGGATGCATTCAGAAGCCTGTGTGTGTGCAGGTTTGGAGCATGCGCACCAACAGCCAGTGGCCAGTACAGACACTGGTTGGGCACTCAGGCCGAGTTCGCTGCTTGCATCTGAGTAACAACAGACTCGTGTCAGGGGCAGCTGATGCCACCATAAAGGTCGTTCGTCTAATCTTTGTTCTTTGTATGGTTGAATCTGCCTAATTTATAAATCTGTTTCATTCAATGAATACCTAGTTCACTGTGTAATAGTCATGTCAGTTTTAGTAGGCATTAAGTTTCCCCGGAAATAGGTCTTGGTTGAATCCTTAGTCCTGAGGATCTTGGTTGAATGTATGTCTGCAAACCCAATCCTGTGTAAATATTCTTACACTTGAGTGTAAGAATATATATTTTTACACTCAAAATTATGGTGATGATTTAGATGAAGCTCTTCACGCAATGCTTTACTCGTATTCATATTCCGAGTTAAGCTTGAGCAATGCAATGGCACATCAAATTGATTGTGCAGAATTTGTTCAGTCAAATGGCACGTCAAATTGTGAAATGCACGAAACCAACTGTCTATTGCAGGTGTGGGAGGTGGTGGAGACGAGTGAGTGGTCCTCCATCGTGTGCCGCGTCACCATGACTGGCCACACCAACACCGTCCGATGCCTTCAGGTAGCTCAGTCAGGCTGACAAATGCAGCATGGATTTTCTTGTGATGGATTTCTAGTCATGAAATTTGTGACAGGAATTCAGTTTTGAAAATTTTCCATTATAAATTATGAATAAATTCCAATTAACCCGATGCTTGGTAATTCACTATTTTCTAGTTTACATTAAACTTTTTAGGTGTAGCAAATGATGGATTATTACCCTAGAAATCGAAGTGAAACAAAAACATCGGCAAAGCAATGAATTGATGCTGAAACGCTGTATCATTATTATTGTTATTATTATTATTTATCAGGTGTGTGGTGACGACACGGTAGTGAGCGGATCATACGACCACAGCGTGCGAGTGTGGAGCCTTCCCTCAGGCGTGTGCCGGCAGACGCTCTTAGGCCACACGGGCGCCGTGCTGTCGCTGGCTGTTGTCGTGCCTCTCAAGCTCATCGTGTCCGGTGGTGGTGACAACGCAATTAAGGTCAATCTAATTCAATAATTTACTTAGAAACTATTGTTTTTACTCCGTAATATCTGATGTTAATTCTTACCTTCTGACATTAATCTCACGTGTGCAATTTTCAAGAATCTTGGATTGCAAGCTTAATTTGCATGATTAAATTGACATATTGTTGCATAGAATATTGTCACTTAATGTGCACTGGTTATGGCGCCCTAATGCAATTAGAATTAACATGACCGTGCTGCAGATGTGGGGGCTGGAGTCTGGCGAGTGTCTACGGACTTTACACGGCCACACGGACGCCGTGACGTCGGTGTGTGCAGACACCCATGGCATCGTGTCAGGGTCTCTGGACTCTACCATCCGCTCATGGGACGTCCTCACGGGCAAGTGTCTCTGTACCGTCAACTGGATCAGCAGCGAGGGACACACTGGTGAGCACAGCAGTAGTGACATGAGACATAATATATATTAGTCAGAAGACTGATTATTTATTGACAGATTATTCTTTTGATCTCATTGTGACACACTGATGAGCGCAATAGCAGCAGCGTTTTAGTTACTAACGTGACAGACCTAATATATATTAGTCAGAAGACTGATTATTTATTGCCAGAATATTTCGTGATGTACCTGGGACATACTGGTGAGTATAGTGACAGAATTATTAATCATCAGCCTGGCACCTGATTAATATTGCCCTAAAGACAACAGATAAAACGGATATTTTTTTAAACAAGTGTTTGTTTCGATAACATTGTTATCGAAAACAAGTGTTTGTTTTTAAAAGATTATGTCTGGATTTTCAGGCAGGTGTACTCAACAGCAAGCACTAGCTAATATTTAGGGAAAATGGATAATAATACAAGGTAGATACATGTATGTGATCGGTCAAATTTTGCTCTGTATTAAATGTAGCTCTTGTTGCGTGCTGCTTTGGCGTAAAATGAACGACTATTTATTTCAACTAATAATGCCCAGTCCTAGCAGCCAGTCAAATGTAGGCGAGCTCCTTTGAAAACCATGTTATCGAAAAATGAAAACCATGTTATTGACCTCACACTGCGGCGTGCAGCTCATAATAAGTATAAGTTCTGCATTTGTGTTCAATATACCTATTTCTCAATAAAGCAATTCGCATCTCCTTTTCCTCGTTGCAGGAGTGGTACGCTGTGTTGCTGCCGACGAGTGGCGCGTTGTGAGCGCCTCAGATGATAAGACAATTAAGGTATGTGGCGCCATTGTTGCCGGTGAAGTTCAGCTCTGAGCTTACAGACGTGCATTAGTCCTGCGTAATTCGATTTTCTTGCAAGTTGCCTTCCTTTCTGTCATTTTGTTATGAGCTTGGCGATGTGATAATTACCACGTTTTTCTTGACTTCGTTTCGTGTCTGTCTGTCATCAAAAATTCAAACCTTAATTTAGAGCACTTCTAAACATCCTAGTAAGTTGAAATTTGGCATGCATGTTTATGCTGCCTAACAATTCAAGATTTGATCATCAGAAATAACATTTAAAAAAAAAATTTTTTTAAAGTAAAGAAAAAAAAAACACTAAAAATTCACGGTTTGGAATTGAGTTTTTTCTCGAACATCCACACTTGCCAATCCTGGAAATTGATTTGAATTGCTAAAATTGCTAACTAAAAAGTAGAAAATAAATAAATATAAAGAAATATTTTTAAAAATCTCGTTTTTCTGGTTTTTACAAAACTAAAAATAGTGAAATAAAACAAAACAAAAAAAAAACTTTTAAAAACCACGTTTTCTTAACGGACAAAAAAGAAAAACATTTACTCTTACATAACATTATATAACATTTTACATAACTTAAATGTTATGTAAGAGTAAATGTTTTTCTTTTTTGTCCGTTAAGAAAACGTGTTTTTTTTTAAGTTTTTTTTATTTGTTTTTCATATTATTGATCAGGTATTGACGTCTTGTTAAATTTCGAAATGTTACAAGATATCATCTTGATCGCTATTCCTGTGTCCCAACCACAAGTGCGCTCACAATCTCCGTTCTGTTCAGGTGTGGGAACGTCACTCTCTGAAGCGGCTGGTGACGCTCAGGAACCACACAGACGGCGTCACCTGCGTCGCCTTCAATGAGTTCTTCATCGTCAGCGGCTCTTATGACAAGACAGTCAAGCTCTGGGATTTTTCCGCCTGCTAAGAATCTGGGACTTCTATATTCCTGCTGAGAACGTGGGACTTATTTGCCTGCTGAGTACCTGAGATCTTCTTGTCTGCTGAGTACCTGGGACCTCTATTCCTGCTGAGAATTGGAAATCCATAAGTGAAATGACTCCTAATTCCAATTGATTTAGTTATCATTTGTTGTTTTTTACGCACCTGCTTTATTTTTAGTTTTAGGTTTTATTTTATTGCTTTTTTAATTCATAATTAATGATCTGACGAATTTTTTTATGCATAACGTAATGAAATATGTGCTTTTGACCGCGTTTTAAGCAAATTAGAATTTATTTTGTATGCGTTGATGTAAGTTCTTAGTTGTAGTTCTGTGTTCTATTCATACATGTTGATGCAGCTCTCATCGAACTATCATTGTGCAGCTTGTGTTTAATGTTCCGAAACTGTGCAGCTTCCTCGCTCCTAGTCCTAGTATCCTTCTCTTCTGTAATCTAGGTTCTTTGCTTGGCGAACTATTTGTATCTATATTAGCAATATTTTTGTCTCTACGATGGTCTCTATGAAAACGCGCCCTGGTCTCTCAAATCTCATTTCTTGAATGAGAACTTGACAACTAAAGATTTACCAATTATTTTTCACACCTCGAAGACGTCCTGTCTCGTGTACTGTGGGTGAGAACGCTGTTGTTGCCTTATCACTTGCTGCAAATGTATACGTACTGTGTTCCTACTTGTGCTAACTGCGGTAATGAATTACTTTTACCAGTTTTATGCATTACCAAGATGGTAATTTCTTCACTGCATTAGCAGGATCTTGTTCTGGAGGATGTGTCGGTAAAGGTTGCGCACAGATTATCTTATTGCCATTGAGGGTTAATTCCCAGAAAAATACGTTATCCGAGTAGAGGAATCTGATGCCAACGGCAATGTACCTGAACTAGAAGTATCTTCAGGAGCTGTGGGCCTGAAATCCGTGAATTAGCATTTCTAAGCCATGAATTAGCATTTCTTATTTGCACCGCGATTATTGGTCGTTTTTTTTTCACTGATATTAGACGCGCTGCCTGAGTAGTGGGTTCTTCATTGCCGCGTTGAGTAACACTTGATTGGTAATATATTCCTAGGTGCAAATTTCATTCATTCATTTACGAACAGGAAAACAATTCCGACTAAAAATTAACAAATTTGCTGATGAATTGTAACTCGATTAATTAAAACTTTTACTTGTGGAATGATAGCGTTTGCGGGATGTTAGCCTTTTCATTACATCAATGATGCATGACTGTAGTTGCATTCCTTCCTTTGGAGATCCAGACTCCCTTGATTTCATGAAGATTGAATTGGTTTTCGCTCATGATTCCATAACTTTACTTTCAACTACATTTGTGTGCCTTGTTCCTGTCAAGTTAGATGTTGTGTATAAAGCTAGTGCCCTTTTTTGTCAGCCAACGAAAACAAATCGAATAGCTTTTTATATTTATTCTACTACAACTTGTTATTTTATGTCATGTAGTCGAATTTTTGTGGCGTCCAGGCAATATTCTTGCAACACTTTGAATGTTCGACATGGAAGTTACGGGCTGTACTATCAGAACTCACTTCAGTACATGTAGCTGCAGATTACTCATCTGTGATTGGTGGGTTTTGTTTTAAAGCCGTCAGTGATTGGCTGAAAGAGTTACGAACTCGTAAATATTATTGATAGTACTGCCCCCGGTAAAGTATCGTCCGTGCCTACTAGTCATATTACGCCTGCTCTAGGCTCGTGCGTATTCTGAGATCTGCGGTGTTCCGTCTTGATGATTAAGTACTTCAGTTTGGATCTTTGTGCATATTTCATGGTTATTGTAAACATAGGACGAAGGACTGATGTCTTCAATCTTCTGATAAGAGTTTGTTCTGGCATGCTAGCCATCTGAAATTTGTGTCATGTCCGATCATAGTGGATTGCTAGCTTAGTCTTCTCTTCTTTGTTAGTCAGCTAGCTGGTGGATATAAATTAGTGTCAATGGGTCATGGCAGCAGTTGTGCTCATATGTTTACCAAGCAGACTTCGTTCGTTTTTAGTCCACCGAGTCACTTGGACCTTGACGCAGATGTTGAGTTGACAGTTAACGTGTCGCGTTAACGAGAGTTCTTCATTGAGCGGAAGCAATTGTCATCCTACTGAGGGCCAGAAACTTGAGAAGAGAGCGCCAGTTAGCAGCTGGTACAAGACCATGGAGATGTAGTTCTCACCGTCGGGGGAGCATGTCTGCCTGAAAGGAGTAGCTAAGCTCCCGTACCTCATATGGCATGGTTACTTACCCGTGTGTTGGGATATGTATGGAACATAGCCTTTACAATAGTTAATAAAACTTGTTCTTAAGTAAATATTGTCAATTGTGTATATTATTATTAGGCCGACACAAATGACACTTTGACACTACTCCTCCAGTCGAACTGCCTTGTTTGTTATAATTATTCTTGTTTAGAGATGTCAAAGGCGTTTCTTTTGACATAGTTCGGAAATTTCTTTCGTTGAACCTTTCATTGCATATTTTAGTGACGGGAATGTATAAAAACAAATTATTTTTGTAGTCATAACCTTACACCCAAAATATGTATTATTTATTACTAGATGTTCTACAGTTAATCGTTTCAATCAACTTTTTTTTTATTTTAATCACTTGAAGGATATTTTTCTGCAGATTCCTTAGTCTTTTTTGCAACGGCCGTCGTGTAAAATACTTAATATCAGACAGCTGGCACTATTATCTTCTTGACTAAGTCATTTGATATCTAATAACGAAATAGGAACAATTACCTCAATGGTTGGCTGTCACCGTACCTATATTTAGGCTCAATGCTTCGTTTTTTCCAACATGATTGGTTTGTCAAAAAACACCCAGCGAGTGAGACTTGGTCGCAGAGCTTTAATGCCTAGTTAGTTGCAGTATATTTTAGTTCGCTGAGGAGCTGTCGGAAATGTTACCAGTGGTTGAAGCTTTTTTTGTGAGCATATTTCTCGTTTGCTTAAGATTAATCAAGTTAATCGCTGTTTGAAATGTGAGACGTAAATCCTACCATTGAGATGCAATCTTAACTTGATTTTGCTCATGCATGAATGACGATCTGCGGCTGATACTTGGTAAAATTTATTTTGTATTCATGAAGTTTCTGTTTAGCTGGTTGTCTGATAATTTTATTCTAATAAGTATTATTTGTTGATCTGACACCACAATCTGAGATTAGAACGGGGGAAAAATAATTGATTTCATTTACATTTTTTAATACCACCGCAGCAATAAACAATATCTATACACGAGTCGAGATAATTCTTATTCAACTGTCTTGGAATGATTAAAGTACTCCAATAAAATAGTTCACGCAGACTTGACGCAAACTGAAGCCTTTAAAACACCGATGTTTCGACACAATTCTTACTAAAAAGTTCATGATCGATTGCAAACAAATAATGTATAATCCACGCTCTCTTCACACTAAAGATAAGTTACAAATAAATAGAATACAAACATTTTCAGTTTCATATTATGTTCTATCTACACAAAAAGATGGCGGTACCCACTATTAATGTACATCAACATCACGAACACCACAAAATCCAGGTAAACTTATGAACTTGGGTAGCAAACGTAAACCATAACGGACATAGAACATCCCTTCATCTTAAACATCCTACTGAGGTCGGTCACGAGGGTAGAATTCGGCCAGTGTACTGGCAGGAATGCGCTTGAGCATTTCCTTGGGGAAGATACGCAGCAACTGCCATCCAATATCCAGTGACTCGAAGACGCTCCTCTTGCTGTACGAGCTCTGCGTCAGGAAGTTCTTCTCGAACTTGGCCAGGAATTCCAAGTAAAGAAGATCGTCAGAAGTCAAGGCCTCCTCACCGACCACTGCCTTCATGGCTTGCAGATCCTTGCCGATGGCGTAGCACGCATAGAGTTGGTTGGACACGTCGCTGTGGTCGCGGCGAGTCATGCCCTCTCCGATGGCAGACTTCATGAGACGAGACAGCGAAGGCAGCACGTTGATGGGTGGGTAGATCTGACGGTTGTGCAACTGACGGTCTACGTAGATCTGGCCCTCAGTGATGTAGCCCGTCAGATCAGGAATGGGATGCGTGATGTCTGCAACAGGTTATATTCGTCACTATAGACATTAGAGATAAATAAAGTTTGTTTTGCCACTCGGTGTAAATTGGAGATAAAATGATTCAATGTTGTTATAGACTTGATATAATCGTTTTAGGAAGCTCTCACCAGTATCGCAATAGGTATTACTTTGATTGTTCATTCCATTATAAGAACAACATTATGCAAAGAGATGTGATGTTGTTGCGGGAAAATCCATCGAGAACTAATTAGTGCTTGAATTAATAAATTAATAAAGGACAATTAATATTGAATGAAATAAACCAAGTGATAAGCTTGTCCAATATTGGATGACTGCCAACTTACCATCGTTGGGCATAGTGAGGATAGGGATTTGTGTGATCGATCCCTGCCTGCCCTCCACACGTCCTGCGCGCTCGTAGATAGTCGCCAAATCGGTGTACATGTAACCGGGGAAACCGCGACGGCCGGGCACCTCCTCTCGAGCAGCCGACACCTGCAGGGTAAAGTGGAAGCTTTGATCTTGCGGCACCTCTAAACTCGGAGATAAGTTGTCACCATATCTAGATAGCTTTGAATTAGTAGCGTGAATGATATTGTAATAACACTGGCATGAACACTGCAATACAGGTAACAATAATTTTGGATAAGGTCCAATCGTAGACTCAAGTTTTAACGTAAAATTTGTCTTTCATATGCAATCTTGTAAATACGGTGAAGTTGTTAGCAACATTCCACACATTAGCCCAGATTTAATAGAGGTCTTGAGTTGCGTACCTCACGCAGCGCTTCAGCGTATGAGCTCATGTCAGTGAGGATGATAAGCACGTGCTTCTCGCACTGGTAGGCCAGATACTCGGCCGTGGTGAGCGCCAGACGCGGCGTGATGATACGCTCGATGGTCGGATCGTTGGCCAGGTTCAGGAAGAGACACACGTTCTCCATTGAACCGTTCTCTTCGAAGTCCTGCAGGGTGAGACATGCAGCAGATATTAGTAGATGTGCAACAGATATTAATAGGTAAAGTAGTTCAAACTACAGGCGTAAAACGGCTCATTCAAATACAGTACGAATGATTAATTGCATAGGTAATTACTACAATAATAATCTTTAAAATACCCAGATAGAACCAAGTCTGTTTGTTAATTCAACTTACGGCATTATATAGTAAATATAGTATTAGATAATACAATATGCAAAGAATAGCATAAATGTAAGTTTCATTTTGAATTAACGATAAAATTTAATATTTTGAGATTTAAATAACCCATTACTATTCTTCACTTGTGAGGAGTAATTTTACCTATCAATGAAGGTTTTAAGCTAGTTGGTAACTGATAAAAAATTAGGAATGCAGCCTAGTTAAATAATAAAACCATTGAAAAATTGCAACCATCTGGCGATGGTTACATCAAAAAAAACTCTTTCCAAAATCTCAAAAGACTTTTGAGAGGATGCATTGGCAGATGTGTTTTGTACAAGAAATTTAGATTGTCAGACCTGTTTGAAGAATCGGGCGGCCTCCATGTTGACACCCATAGCGGCAAAGACGATGGCGAAGTTATCGTGGTGGTCATCAATGACGCTACCTTTGGTGGCTTGAGCTGCGTTCACGAGACCGGCCTGACGACAGATCTGAGCAGCAATCTCGTTGTGAGGCAGACCAGCAGCAGAGAAGATTGGGATCTTTTGACCTCTGAAAAAAAAAATAAAATTAACCACTTTTCTCATTTGAAAAAAAAAATCTGAAATTGTGAGGTTTATGATAATGGCAGTGTATCTAACTTTTGAGAAAATTAATGAAATCATAAACTTTTTCATAAGAAAAATACAGAATTTTAAGCGAATTGATTCTAAGAAAAATGATAACAAAAGATTGCTCAGGATAGTATAATGAAGAATCTGTGAAATTTAAAGTGTCTGTTTTAACTAAAATTTGTCATTGGTCCCTATTAGTTTCCATGGGTAACTATTTCAGGTATTAAAATGAAATAGGTGATTAAGAAACATTTTCAAAGCAGAAGCAACTTGAAAAAAGGGATTTGAGGTATGTATAAAACCTTTTCTTGAACCCATAAGAACAGAACTGATGAGAGCTGAAAAATACCTGGCAATGGAGTTCATGACATCAATGGAGGAAATTCCGGTCTGGATCATCTCCTGAGGATAGGTACGGGACCACGGATTGATGGGCTGACCTTTGAAGGAAATGAACATTCAAACTGCTATTCATGGCACTTTTATATTTCTTCATAGCATTAATGTGTGCTGGTTAAAAAAATTTGCTGAATAACATGAGATAACAGCATTGGTATTGGTGTATGCAGTCAGGGAAAATCCAATTGTTCAGAAACAAATGTAGGTAGTTCCTAATTTTCTTTGTTCAGTGACAAGGAAAATCCAAGTAGTAGTTCAGAAACAAATGATAATAATTTACTGAGTAGCAAATTCTGAGATTTTTATAGTCAAATATGTATTGATAATACAATAAGGACCAGAAAAAATTACATTCAACTAAAAGCAAACTAACCCTGGATATCTAGAAAATCTTCAGCCAGTACAGCAGGTCCATTGTCAATGGGCTTGCCAGAGCCATTGAAAACTCGACCCAACATATCTTCTGAGACAGCAGTCCTCATGATATCTCCAGTGAACTCACACACAGTGTGCTTGGCATCAATTCCAGAGGTTCCCTCAAACACCTACAAGAAAAACACACATCAGTAAATGAAAACTTTTTACTGAAATAAGACATTTCAATCCAGTAGAATTTTATGATTACCAGTACTCATTGATTGATTTGTAGAAATAAGCTTGTTAAATTGCCACAACGATGATAACAAAATATATAATTAGAAAAAAGCTAATCAATATTAATTAATTACTTTACAATAAATAATCCTTTTCATTTCAAACATAAAAGTTAAGCATCATGAGTCACCTGTACAACAGCTTTGGATCCGCTGACTTCCAAGACTTGTCCTTTGCGCTCTGATCCATCAGCAAGATGCAGGTTCACAATCTCAGCAAACTTAGGGAATTTGACATCATCAAGAATAACAAGAGGGCCATTGACACCAGTGACAGTTTTATAGCACAGGTGAGGCTGTGCAATATAGTCTCTGGTCACAGCAGCAACCTGATCAAAGTGTCCCTGTGAAGGCATTTTGAACTGCCAAAAGAATTTGATTAATAACATTTGAATTACAAGAGACTATCAAAATTATTGTACTAACTTTTTATAAAAACTGAAGAACCGGTATTCTTTTTATAAAATACTAGCCTTGTAACTTGTAATACAGGATATTTTTTCTTTATTCTTATGTATACCAATAAAAAACTATTTCAACTGATTAAAATGTTCTCC
>NW_025937940.1:0-450 GCF_000764305.2 Hyalella azteca | reverse complement strand
TTCCCGTAGCAGGGACCGTGGCGTTCCCGTGGCAGGGACCGTGGCGTTCCCGTGGCAGGGACCATGGCATTCCCGTAGCAGGGACCGTGGCGTTCCCGTGGCAGGGACCGCGGCGTTCCCGTGGCAGGGACCGTGGCGTTCTCGTGGCAGGGACCGTGGCGTTCCCGTGGCAGGGACCGTGGCATTCCCGTGGCAGGGACCGCCGCGTTCCCGTGGCAGGGGATGTTCCGCTGGCGTTCCCGTGGCAGGGACCGTGGCGTTCTCGTGGCAGGGACCGTGGCGTTCCCGTGGCAGAGACCGTGGCGTTCCCGTGGCAGGGACCGTGGCGTTCCCGTGGCAGGGACCGCGGCGTTCTCGTGGCAGGGACCGTGGCGTTCCCGTGGCAGGGACCACGGCGTTCCCGTGGCAGGGACCGTGGTGTTCCCGTGGCAGGGACCGTGGCGTTCCCGT
>NW_025937939.1:0-489 GCF_000764305.2 Hyalella azteca | reverse complement strand
ATCTGCTGTATGAAGATCTGCTCGACTTGCTGGATCTGTCGTGAAGAATTCTTTAATTAATAATAATTAATTAATAAACATGAGAGGTAGCGGTCTCCATGATAATAAAATACAATTAATTAATAAATGGACCATCCAATTACTTAATTAATTAAATCAATTAATTACCATAAATAATGAAACGCTATGAGTAATTGGTTCTAAATGGTCTAAGAAAGAAAAATGTAAAAAAGTAAAAAGTGATCTAAATAAATGTTTACAAGTTTACACTAACAATCAAATTTACTGCATTAATATGCACGGGTTATTATCATAGAATAACTCGTACATATAATAATTAATATGCAATGGTTATAATAGGATAACTAAACGTTATAACTGCAGCTTCAAGCTGCTGTGTGAGCTTGAATATCAATACAAATATCTAGATAATAATATACAATACAGAGTACCAATATAAAAATATATTACTCTACCAAATTAACACAT
>NW_025937938.1:0-834 GCF_000764305.2 Hyalella azteca | reverse complement strand
AAACTTGATTTAAGATGCCACTCATGCCAGCTAGGTATATCAAAAATTTCTTTGATCAGTATTTCCGACGGAAACTGACGAAGCATCTCGATAAGGGAATGGGCGAGAAATGAAATTATTATTTCACATAAAGAAAGAATAATTATTTATACCAATATCATTGTGTGACATTATCATTATTTGACATTATAATGAGGGGAGTGTGCTGTTTCAAAATTCTCTAGATTTCTGAAATAATAAACGATTATTGATTATAACAATTCTTCCGGGGTTTGTTGTTCTTTAAACATTTTCTATAATTCTTCTTCCCTCTGACTTTGCGGATACTCTGGCCGGGCGCGTTTGAAATTTCCGTTTCAAGCAGAGGCCCAGGAATCAGGAGACAGGAATGTGTT
Source organism: Hyalella azteca (assembly GCF_000764305.2). Lineage (NCBI taxonomy): Eukaryota > Metazoa > Arthropoda > Malacostraca > Amphipoda > Hyalellidae > Hyalella > Hyalella azteca. The sequence continues at coordinate 439 of NW_025937938.1, read as the reverse complement.
TTCTGCGTGTAATTTCAAATAGGCGGCCCCGGCCCCGGCGGGTACCGTCAAACGGCCCAACGGGTAATAAGGAACGATTTTGAGCGTTTTTCGTTAATAAATTTATACCATGAATTTCGGCATGAAATATTTCATAAACGAGTTCACTGTTCAGGCTCATTTTAAGTTAACACATTGAGCCTCGCGGATCGACGACGTCTATAGAATAGACGTCATGCCGGACGCCGGTTTTGTCCAAATGCACAACCCCATCATTCTTTATTTATTGTCGGAAAAAATACCGGATATTTTTTGTCAGTTTATATATGTAATAAACGAGTCAATTGACAGTAAATAACATGTATAAAAAAATTTTTAAAGACCACGTTTTTCATGTGGACTAAAAAGTAGAAAATAATTTTTCGGCAGCTACTGATCTCCGTTTGATTTCATTCTCTTG